>NC_086447.1:2302134-2602134 GCF_028390025.1 Pseudophryne corroboree | reverse complement strand
GAGGAGAGTGCAGCGCCTCTCCTGCCCCTCAATGTGCTCAGTGATCTCCGGCGGCGGCAGAGTGATGCACAATGGTTTGTTAGCCAATCAGAGCTCGTGGACATACAACGCCGGCTCCCGATTGGCTAACAAACCTCATTTGAGATGCCCGTCGCTGGAGACCGGACTTCACGGAGCATTGAGGGGCAGGAAAGGCGCTGCGCCCCCCTCCCGACATAGCAGTAACAACAACAGAGGCAGCGGTGAACGTGGAAGGGTGGGGAGGGGTTTGGCACTGTGTGGGGCAATATGTACCTGGCACTGTGGGGCAATGCGTACCTGGCACTGTGGGGCATTTGTGTATCTGGCACTGCGGGGCATTTGTGTATCTGGCACTGCACTACTGGGGGCATATGTGTATCAAGCCTCATTTTAATTGGCCACGCCCTGTGTGGCATGTGGCCACACCCATTTTCACAGTGCCACAAAGGTGCATATCTACTGGGGCATGACTACTGGGGGCAGGCTAATTTTTAAGTTGCTAATTTTTGTATGGCCCCGAATGATTTTATAAATATCCAAATGGACCTTGGTAGAAAAATAAAGTTCCCCACCCCTGCTGTATAGTGATTGCCTGGTTGTTGTACATCACGCCACTATACATCATCTCTCATAGTGTGCAGTATGTGCAATCTCAGAGCGGCCGGGCTGGACTGCAGAGGGCGCAGGTCACAATGAGATTTACAAGTAATAGGATTTGGTACTTACCAGATAAAGCCTTTTCTTGGACTCCACAGGGGGCACTGGAGTACTCTTGGGATATGGGCGGGGTGTTAGCAGGATAGACACATTTAAATATTTAAATTAGTAACTCTCCTCCCCCTCCATACTCCCAAAGGTACCACAGTGTTTTTTACTAAGCCGAACAGGAGCGATAGAGAGGTTGACCAATAGAGAATTACATATAACATTACGGACAACTAAACAGGTGACACAATAATAGATAACAATCACCATAACATTTGAACCAGTCGGTGATAGTGTGTTACCATAAGATCCTCTGAACTTACCACAAACCAGGTAAAACTGCTCTGGGTGGGCGTCCAGTGCCCCCTATGGATTCAAATAAAAGGATTTACCTGGTAAGTACCAAAATCCTATTTTCTTTTTCATCCACTAGGGGTCACTGGAGTACTCTTGGGACGTACCAAAGTTTCCCTTGTGGGCGGGAGAGCAGTTTGGCACCTGTAACACTAGGCGGCCAAAGCTAGATGCTGATGCCGCAAACGTATCAAACTTGTAAAAGCGCACAAACGTGTGCACTGACGACCATGTAGCCGCACGGCAAGGCTGTGTCGTAGAAGCTCCCCGACCAGCTGCCCATGAAGTTCTCACAGAACGTGTGGAATGAGCTGTTACTGATGTAGGCGGCTGTAACCTAGCATGAAGGTAAGCCTGACGTATGGTCAGTTTTATCCATCTGGATAAGGTCTGCTTAGAAGCTGGCCAACCCACCTTGGCAGCATCATAGAGAACAAACAACGTATCCGTCTTACGAACTGTAGACGTTCGGGTCACATAAACACGTAGTGCACGTAACACATGCAAAGTAGCTGAAGTTCCTGAACCTTCTGATAACACAGGAACTACTATTGGTTGATTGATGTGAAAAGATGACACTACCTTTGGCAGGAAAGCGGGATTCGTCCGAAGTTCCGCTCTGTCATCATGAAACACCAATTACGGTGGCTTGCATGACAAGGCACCCAAATCTGAAACACGCCTTGCCGAAGCCAAGGATAGAAGAAAAATTGTTTTCCAAGTGAGAAATTTAACATCCACTTGTTGTAAGGGTTCAAACATGGAAGACTGTAAAAAATCTAAAACCAGATTCAAGTCCCATGGCGCTGTAGGTGGAATGAATGGAGCTTGAACTCTGAGGACACTTTGCAGGAAAGTGTGAACTGTTGGCAAAAGGGCCAAAAGCCTTTGAAAGTAAATTGACAAAGCAGATACCTGCACCTTCAGTGTAGATAAACGCAGTCCTCCATCTAACCCAGTCTTTAAAAATAGCAAAGACGGGATAACTTGAGAGAAGATGTCGGAAACTTCCGAGCTTCACACCAACCTATAAAGGCACTCCAAATCCTGTGATAATGAGCTGCCGTAACTGGCTTCCTAGCTCGTAGCATGGTTGGTATAACTGATTCCGGAATGCCCTCTCGTCTCAAGAGAGCGGTTTCAACAGCCACCCCGTCAAACGCAGCCACGCTAAATCGGGGGTACAAGAATGGCCCCTGTTGTAGGAGGTCTGGATGTAGCGGGAGCATTCACGGAACGTCTGCGAGTAGTCCGCGGAGATCCGAGAACCAAGCTCTCCGAGGCCAATGAGGCGCCACTAGTATGACTGTGGTGGACTCTCGTTTGATCCGCTTTAGCAACAGAGGGAGCAGCGGAAACGGTGGAAACAGATAGACGAGGCTGTACGGCCACGCGATTGTGAAAGCATCCACCGCCACTGCCTTTGGATCTCTTGTTCTGGACACATACTGGGGCGTTTGATGATTTTGGAGAGATGCCATTAGATCCACCTGTGGGTAACCCCACCTCTGGACCAACATGTGAAACACTTCTGTATTTAATGCCCATTATCCTGGATGAAAATCCCGACGGCTGAGATAATTCGCCTCCCAGTTGTCCACTCCTGGAATGAACACTGCCGACAATATCACTTGGTGATGCTCGGCCCAATTGAGGATTCAAGCTACTTCCCGCATTGCCATGCGACTTCTCGTTCCTCCTTGTTTGTTGATGTATGCGACAGCCGTCGCATTGTCTGACTGCACCTGGACAGTCTGAGACCGGAGCATGTGCACTGCTTGTCGCAGCGCATTGTAAATCGCAGAGTTCCAGGACATTGATTGACCGTAATCTCTCTCTGTCTGACCAGAGACCCCTGAAGCTGACAATTTTGGATCACAGCTCCCCAACCTCTGAGACTCACGTCCGTCGTCAGAATTATCCAATTCCAGACTCCAAATCTTTTCCCTGCGGTTAGATTGTGTACTTTGAGCCACCAGAGTAGAGAGACTCTAGCCCGTGGCGACAACCGCACCCTGTGGTGAATCTGCAGATGCGAGCCCGACCACTGTGCGAGAACATCCAGTTGAAAAGGACGTGAGTGAAATCTTCCGAACTGAAGCGCTTCAAAAGCCGCCACCA
Source organism: Pseudophryne corroboree (assembly GCF_028390025.1). Taxonomy (NCBI): domain Eukaryota; kingdom Metazoa; phylum Chordata; class Amphibia; order Anura; family Myobatrachidae; genus Pseudophryne; species Pseudophryne corroboree. Next base: position 2,598,933 of record NC_086447.1, on the reverse strand, counting down.
TTGTGCCTAAGAGGCGAATGCACAAATGTACCGAGACTGTGCGTGGCTTGAGCACTAATTGTACCAGATGATGAATAATCTGTACTTTCTGTTCTGGCCGGTAAATTCTTTAATCCACTGTATCGAGAATCAATCCTAGGAATTGAAGTCTTTGAGATGGAATCAGGCTTGATTTCTTGAAGTTGACAATCCACCCGTGCTGAACTAGTACACTGCCCCTCATTCCGAGTTGATCGCACCAAGCAACGCTTTGCTGCTGGTGCGATCAACTAATTTCCGCCTATGGGGGAGTGTATTTTAGCATAGCAGGGATGCGATGGCTTGTGCAGCCGAGCTATGCTAAAAAAGTTTCACACAAAATAAGACCAGCCCTGGACATACTTACCCTGTGCCACGGATCCAGCAATGAAGGTCCCAGTCCTGACATCAGACATCCGCCTTCCAAACACCTCGCCACGCCTGCGTTGGACTCACCACGCCTGGAAAACGGTGACTACCGCCTGTCCATCTTCTTGCGATCGCCGCTGCGATCACATTTGTCGCTGGCGTAGTCGTTGCCCGGCAACAACGTGCGTGCGCAATGCGACCGCCAAGCATGCGCATTTCCGACCCGTTTGCACCGCAGCGAAGAACCGATGCATGCGAACGAGTCGGAATGACCCCCATTGTACGTTAGTAAGGCATGTTGAAGGAGTATTTGTTGCGACGGAGCTTTGATGAGCAGATCGTCTAAGTACGGAACTATTATCACTCCCAGGGGTCTAAGATGAGCTATCATCACAGACATCACCTTTGTGAATACCCGAGGCGCTGATGAGAGGCCAAACGGTAGTTCCTGAAATTGATAATAGTTTTGTTGCACTGCAAACCTTAAGTACGCCTGATGCGGTGGCCAAATTGGAATGTGTAAGTACGCATTCTTGAGATCCAGTAAAATCATGAATTTCTGTGGCTCTAAACCTGCAATAACTGACCGCAGGGATTCCATCTTGAATTTATAGTAAGTGACGTACTGATTGAGCCCCTTTAGGTTCAATATCGGTCTGGCAGAGCCATCCTGCTTTGGTACTACAAAAAGATTGGAATAATAACCTTGACCATGTTGGTGAACTGGAACCGGAATCAAAACTACTGAATGTAGGAGAGACTGGATCGCGGACTGCAGAACCGCCTTTGTGTCTTCTGACACAGGTAGTCCTGTCTTGAAAAATTGTCTTGGTGGAAGACAATCAAACTCTATTTTGTAACCTTTGAACACTAAATTGCGGATCCACCCATCTGTGGATGTCTGAAACCACGCCAAGTGAAACATCTGAAGGCGTGCTCCCACAACTGAAGATAAGAGATGGGCTGGAAGCCTGTCATGCCACTGGCTTGTCGGTGGACTTAGCATCCTGACGACAACGGTTAGTTGAAAACCACGTCCTCTACCACGTCTACTGGGTATGGTTGTTACTCTAGCACGGCCTCGAAAGGACTGAGGTCTAAAGGATTTGAACGCTGGTCCAGAGTAATTGCGTTTAGGAACCTGTGTAGGCAATGGTAGGAAAACAGACTTTCCCCCAGTGGCCTGAGCAATCCATTTGTCCAATTCAGGACCAAACAACATCTCGCCAGCATAAGGTAACATTTCTATTCCTTGTTTGGACTCTGCCTGCCACGAATTCAGCCAAAGTGCACATCTAACCTGGCCGACGTCCATAGAATCCGTACCTAGATAGATACTCAGCAGATTCACAGATGTGATCAGCCAGAAGTATAAGATGGTCTTCTTGTAGACCCAACTTGAGCTGTGTTGCCCATGCAACTATAGCCTTGTTAACCCAAACTCCAACCAAAGCAGGTCTAAGCAATACCCCTACTGCTGTATACATTGACTTTAGCATAGCTTCTAGCTTACGCTCAGACGAGTCTTTAAGCGTCGTGGCAGCTGGTACTGGAATGGTTAACTTCTTAGACAGTTTGAACACAGAGGAATCCACAGCCGGTGGATTTTCCCATTTAGACGTCATAGAATCCGGGAACGGGTAGCTAGACAGAAACCGCAGAGGCATAGAAAACAGTTTATCCGGATTTTTCCATGCTTCTGTTAACTGCCTATTAAGAGAATCTGAATAAGGAAAACACACCGGTGTTCTGGTCTTTTAGCAAATAACACTTCATCCTTTGAAAGAGGTTCTTCAACTTCCGTAAAATTGAGAACCTGACGTACTGCCCTGATGAGATTATCAATGGCCGGACTATCAATAACCTCACTATCTGACTCCTGGCCCAATTCCCCCTCCTCATGTTCCTCTTGAGATATTGAATTGTCAGAATGCAGCAAAGCTGAAACTGGTAAATTATAAGACAAATGATAACTATTTTTTGGAATTGAGCTAGACTTGGACTTTTGTAACCCTTGCAAAGTCCTAGACATGTCCTGTGCCTCTTGTGGTATCTCAGGAGGTATTACTCTAGCCTCAGATCTAGCCGCCTCATGCTCTTTTCGTGCAGTGGCCAACCAGTCACCACATCCGCCAGCATTGCCCATGGAGGATCAGAGTAAGGGTTCGTATTTGATGCCATATTTGCTAGACACACTGTGCATGTGGGAGTACCATCAGGTAACACTCTCACAGACCTTGCAGCTAAGCTGCTTTTTAGGTTTTGCATTTACCTTACTCATGTCACAGACAGACAAGTAGACAAAGACAGACAAGTCCCACGACTCAGTAAAAATGTTACTGAAGTGTGTATAAGAAAGAAGTGCAGTGCATGTGGGACACTACAATCACTGAAACCTGTGCTGTACAGAATTCCTACCAACACCCCTGCTCCTCCAGCAGCAAACTTCCTGCAAGAAGCAGCAGGAAGTATGGTTAAAATGGCGTCCTGCCATGTGGTAACATACACAATCCTATGTTGCAGAAGTGTTACACAGGCTTAATAGCAGCTATTAAAATTAATATTACAAGACATGCAGAAATTTAACTGATCCTTAGTACAGCCAGTGGCGCTGCTGTGGGCATAATCTTCCCCCCTCCCTTCTTGCGATCTTCCCCATGCAGCATCGCTGTATACTTATGGACCGCGGCAGCAGTGAACATGTCTGCGGTCCGACCTAAGACAGAGACGCGTCAGCTTAGAAGCTGACTGCGGCCGTTAGCGGGAGAGAGGAGGGGAGCGGTGGTGGACGCCCAGCAGCGGCTGCTAGGCAGTCTGCAGCTGGGCTGGAGAGCGGCTGCGGCTGGAGAGCGGCTGCGGCTGGGAGCGGCGGCTAGCAGACAGCAGGGGCACGAAAAAAAAAAAAAAATCTTACAGTCGCCACATGGCACGCTGCCGCCCCACACCCCCAGCAAGACAAAGGAAGTGAGCGGCGGCAGGGTGAGCTGCCTAATCACTCCTTACCTGGATACAGTGGAGGCTATGACGGGGCTTCTCTCAGCAAGCTCTGTCCGGCTCCTTCTGCAGCCCCAGGCTGCAATCAGCTCAGCTGCTTGTGGTCTATGGTGGTGCTCCTCTCTTGAGCGCCAACAAGCCAATTGCTGCAGCAGCAGCACCAACAATCCCGGACCCAAGCTTCTTTATAAGCTGGGAAGGGATTGAGTGTAAAAAGTTAAAAAATAGAAGAAAACCTATGGAGACCTCTCCACATGTCTCGTCCCGGTGAGGCACAAAAAACACTGAGGAACCTTTGGGAGTATGGAGGGGGTGGAGAGTTACTAATTTAAATATGTAAATGTGCCTGTCAAGGGCTAACGCCCCGTCCATATCCCAAGAGTACTCCAGTGACCCCTAGTGGATGAAAAAGAAAAGTCTGTTACATATGCACAGTATTGGCTTGCACACCAGCCAAGCGTTGCCGTATGGAACGCAAGCCGGAGGCACAGTCCTGCAGATGAAGGGCTGGGTTAGTGCTTGCTGAACATGCACAATTAGGGACTGCATCTCTGCTAGGTGGGGCGGGTATATGGCTATCATGTAAGTTATAAACAGGAAGTGCAGGGCTGACCCCCCTCTGTCGCAGCCCCCCTTCACAGGAAACAGCAGTCAGCTGAAGGGCTTGTGACATCACAAATGACTACATGGGGTTAATCGTGACTCATTTCACTATACCAATGTGAACTACCCCCTTATCAGCATAATTACCTGTCCTTTATTCTAACAGGGCTCTTTCTAGACTTAGTGACTCCAAATCCACAGGGGTCCCGTGGTGTCCCTGGAAACTTTTAAATATTAGGATTGAAAATCCAACCAATCCCAGAGAGAGAATTGTCTCCTAACTCCACCAGCATCAGAGGTTTTAAAAGGTCACGCGGAAGGGCTTTTGGGCTGAGTTGAGTGAAGCTCCTGCCGTGTGAGGAGTTTTGGAATGAGGCTGTTGCCAGGAATCGAGAGATCCTATCAGCCTGTTGTCTGGAGACCTGGCTCTGCGGAGAGGGTCCAGTATACACAGCCAAGCGTACTGCTCCCACCAGAGCTATGCTAGGTAACTGGTTTAAGCGTGCCAGCAGGAGCTGGGTGACTTATCCGGGTTACCATACTCACAAGAGTAGTGGATTCACACAGGCCATGCGGCCCGGATCAGCAGGACAGGCCTCATAGCCCATTCCAGCAATCAGCACCCACCAGGAGTCACCAAACGTCCTTGTTCCCTGAGGTGGCTAGTGACTGTGTAGGGGCAGGAGTTGTTGCTTTTGTGTGGTTCTTTCTCTGCTATAATCTTAACTGTAATTGTTATTAATGCTACCTGTATATATTGTACAAAGTGTGGTTATGGTATTTCCTGTATAAGGTGTGTTTTGTACCTTGCTATTGTGTGCGTACTGTGTGATCTCAGAACTCGGTAGTGACCCCGGGGCGCCGTGCGGAGCTGTAAACGCTGCCTTTCTCAAGGCGGAGATGAGCGACAGGCGAGAATAATGCACACATGAACCTGGGGTCCTCACACCAGCCCAGGAGGGGACCAGCGTCATCCGATAAATATTACATTGTAGGCAAGTGTCATTTTTGCTGATGCTACTATATACATAAAGATACTGGTGAGCGTGCTTATACTGACTAGGTGGTGATATCAATCAATAACAATGTACTGCACTGGCGAGGGCCCTTCACATTTGGATCAAAATATATTATATTATATATATATATATATATATATATATATATACATATACATACATATACATACACATACACACACACACACACACACACATACATATACAGGGCATACCACACTCTCACCCAACCAAAGCAGCCACTGGGCCAAGTCAGAGTCCACCCCACACACAGGTGGGACCCACAGGACAGTACAGTGGAAATGACGCACTCTCCAGACTTATATACTGATAATCACTCAGTGAGACCTTTTTTTTCAGATTTTTCTAATTAAATTGATTGCTGTTGATTATCAGTATATAAGTCTGGAGGGGTGTAGTATGGTATGTCGGCTGTCTGGGTCTCGGCACACAGCATACCGGCACCGGAATTCCGATCGCCGGCATTCCAACAGCGTGGCGAGCGCAAATGAGCCCCTTGAGGGCTTGCTGCGCTCGCCGCGCTGCAGGCACAGTGGCGCGCTATGAGCGCCACGCTATCTATTCTCCCTCCAGGGGGGGTCGTGGACCCCAAGAGCGAGAAAAGGTGTCGGTATGCCGGGTGTCGGGATTCCGGCACCGGTATACTGTGCGCCAGGACCACGACAGCCGGCAAACTGAAGACCAACCATCTGGAGAGTGCTATCATTTCCACCGTTTTTGAAAATACTGTACTATATTTATATATAAATATATATATATAATATATATATATATATATATATATATATATCTATATCATAGATAGTGTGTAGGTGTGTGTGTGCGTATATATTATATACATACATACATACATATACATACATACATACATACACATATACACACACATACATACATACACATATACACACACACACACTACTGTGCAAAAGATACTGCAACTACATCTATGTTCCTCAACACTGCCCGTTTCTTTGCGCTTCTTCAAAAGAGCATGAACAGCACATCTGGAAACCCCGGCCTCCTTTGTAATCTTTGCCTGGGAGAGACCGTGCTGACTCAGTATAACTACCTTGGTTTGTTGCTGCGCGCAGTCTTGCCGTGGTGTATGACCTGTTACATGAGACTGTCTTCCACAACTTCACATATACAGCAGTTTGGCTGTTCCTCACCCAGTTTTAAACCTCCTACTCAGCTGTTTCTGTTTCAGTTAATGAGTGCGTTTCAACCTACATATGAAAATGATGATCATTATCACCTGTCTGGTATGATTGGTTAATCATACACCTGACTATACGAATACAAAATCCATGACTTTGTGCAAGTGTACCTAGAAGAATTGTTGCTGTTTAGAAGGCAAAGGTCGGTCACCCCAAATACTGATGTCATTCAGATTTCTCTTCTGTTCAGTCACTTTGCATTTTGTTAATTGAAAAAAATAAACTATTAACATTTCATTTTTGAAAGAATTCTTACTGTGCTGCATTTTATCCACACCTGCCTAAAACGATTGCACAGTATTGTATATTACAGAATACATGCATACATACACAATATATACCCCTTCTATATAATCATATACAGGTGCACAGACCGCAAATTACTCCGGCTCATACCTGGTAATGGGTTGATATACGCATAGGTTATAGAATGGTGAACTAAATTCAAGCGGGCATATTTCCTGATGGCACCGGAGCGCCTTAACATTTAACAGGGGAGAGTGCCGATCCATCTACCCAGTATATTTATTATATATATATATATATATATATATATATATATATATATATATATATATATATATATATATATATATACATACATACATACATACACATACATACATACATACACACACACAGTACCTGGCCGGACCTCTGCAGCCTGAAGAAATCCCTGGGACGAATCTTCCTTCCCTAATGAATAGAGGAGACATGTTACCTATAAAGCTGCAAGAATCAGCAGAATGATCGGATTACATGACTGTGGGAGCCGGTTCATCTGTATAAACTTTACATAACAAGATACTTCATACACTACAGAGTAAGGGGCTTATTTACTAAGCTGCGCCCGCTTCCCAAAGCACATAACCCGTCATGCGTCCGCCGCTTAGTAAATAAGCCCCTCTTCTACAAGGTCTGATAACAGAACAGCCGCCGGTTTTGCTGGTTGTAGGACTGCATGTAACAGATCAGTAATGGGATGAGACACGTGGCGGGGGAACATGGAGCTCACTCTCTGCAGGACGTGGACTATGAGACGTCTATGAGGACCACGCCTGGGGCGTATTCTCCGCAGCCTCCATACCTTCCCTCGCAGATTGCCACAGCTCCAGAGCCATTGTGAATGCCTGGGCGACGGTCATGGTCACAGTCTGGGCCTGCAAAGAGAGCAATGCACGCTGGGTAATATGCAGATAATACCGCACTGACCACACTACAACATTCTCTGTCACATGACCCATTACCGGATTTCCCAGAGAGAGTGCGCACTCCAGAGCCAGCGCACTCCAGAGCCAGCAGTGAGAGCCGCGCACATTGCAGAGATCCATTGCGACACATGCCCACCCCGGCGATGGCAGGAAGAAATACCCCCTAGTTCAGAAAGGAGCCAGTGCCCCCTGGAGGGTGTGGTGCCAGCATCATAAAGGGGGAGGGGCATGGTCATGCCTAACCTGCACTCCTGGGGCCCTATAGAGGCCTCGTACTCTGTGCACGCCCCACCCCCCAGCACCCTTACCGTCACTCCCATACTGATATGTGGCGGCTGTACATCACATATAGCGAATACAGGATCTGGGAACGCGCCTCCGCAATGCCTGAGCTACAAACACGGACAGAAAGAGTCACACCTTTTGTCCTGGCACCACCACACTATTGTCCTACCACCATCATGCCACCACTTGCATTGCCCTACCACCGCCACAATCATGCCGCCACCACACCACTGCCATTGTCCTACCACCATACTGCCACCATCACCATCCTGCCACCACTGCCATTGTCCTACCACCATCACATCCTGCCACCACTGCCATTGTCCTACCACCATCACCATCCTGCCACCACTGCCATTGTCCTACCACCATTACCATCCTGCCACCACTGCCATTGTCCTACCACCATCCTGCCACCACTGCCATTGTCCTACCACCATCACCATCCTGCCACCACTGCCATTGTCCTACCACCATCACCATCCTGCCACCACTGCCATTGTCCTACCACCATACTGCCACCACTGCCATTGTTCTACCACCATCACCATCCTGCCACCACTGCCATTGTCCTACCACCATCACCATCCTGCCACCACTGCCATTGTCCTACCACCATCCTGCCACCACTGCCATTGTCCTACCACCATCACCATCCTGCCACCACTGCCATTGTCCTACCACCATCACCATCCTGCCACCACTGCCATTGTCCTACCACCATACTGCCACCACTGCCATTGTTCTACCACCATCACCATCCTGCCACCACTGCCATTGTCCTACCACCATCACCATCATACCACCATTGCCATTGTCCTACCACCATCAAACCACCACCACACCACTGCTATTGCCCTACCACCACCACAATCATGATGCCACCCCACCACTGCCATTGTCCTACCACCATCCTGCCACCACTGCCATTGTCCTACCACCATCAAACCACCACTGCTATTGCCCTACCACCGCCACAATCATGATGCCACCCCACCACTGCCATTGTCCTACCACCATCCTGCCACCACTGCCATTGTCCTACCACCATCACCATCTTGCCACCACTGCCATTGTCCTACCACCATCACCATATCACCACCCCACCACTGCCATTGTCCTACCACCATCCTGCCACCATCACCATCCTGCCACCACTGCCATTGTCCTACCACCATGACCATCCTGCCACCACTGCCATTGTCCTACCACCATGACCATCCTGCCACCACTGCCATTGTCCTACCACCATGACCATCCTGCCACCACTGCCAGTGTCCTACCACCATGACCATCCTGCCACCACTGCCATTGTCCTACCACCATGACCATCCTGCCACCACTGCCATTGTCCTATCACCATCCTGCCATTGTCCTACCACCATCACCATCATACCACCACTGCCATTGCCCTACAACCATCCTGCCACCGCCACAATCATGCCGCCACCCCACCACTGCCATTGCCCTACCATCATCCTGCCACCGCCACAATCATGATGCCACTCCACTGCCATTGTCCTACCACCATCCTGCCACTGCCACCATCATACCACCACCACACCACTGCCATTGTCCTACCACCATCCTGCCACCACTGCCATTGTCCTACCACCATCACCATCCTGCCACCACTGCCATTGTCCTACCACCATCCTGCCACCATCACCATCCTGCCACCACTGCCACTGTCCTACCACCATACTGCCACCATCATACCACCACCCCACCACTGCCATTGCCCTACCACCATCCTGCCACCGCCACAATCAAGATACCACCCCACCACTGCCATTGTCCTACCACCGCCACCATCAAACCACCACCCCACCACTGTCATTGTCCTACCACCATCACCATCCTGCCACCATCACCATCCTGCCACCACCGGCATTGTCCTACCATCATCCTGCCACCACTGGCATTGTCCTACCACCATCCTGCCACCACTGCCATTGTTCTACCAACATCCTGCCCCCACCGGCATTGTCCTACCACCATCCTGCCAACACTGGCATTGTCCTACCACCATCCTGCCACCAATGCCATTGTCCTACCAACATCCTGCCACCATCGGCATTGTCCTACCACCATCCTGCCACCACTGGCATTGTCCTACCACCATCCTGCCACCACTGCCATTGTCCTACCAACATCCTGCCACCACCGACATTGTCCTACCACCATCCTGCCACCACTGGCATTGTCCTACCACCATCACACCACTGCCACGGTGACCGTCCTGCCACCTCCCCACCACTGCCATTGTCCTGTTACTTACGCACCACTGGCATTGTCCTACCACCATCCTGCCTAAGTCCCCCCACCGCCAATATCCTGCAACTGCCACACCACACCACCCCACCACTGCCACTATGCTGCCATAGCCGTACCTCCACCACTATCCTGTCACCGCTACACCACTGCCAATGTCGCACCACTGAGACTGGCAAATCACCCACTCCCAGTACAAGGCAGCACTTCCCCAAATTCTGTCTGGTTAGAGCTCTGACCCAATCTTCAACCTCAGCGCTGCTGTGCATCCCCAGTGCCTCCCCCAACACAGAGCTGCTGTGCATCCCCAGTGCCTCCCCCAACACAGAGCTGCTGTGCATCCCCAGTGCCTCCCCCAACACAGAGCTGCTGTGCATCCCCAGTGCCTCCCCCAACACAGAGCTGCTGTGCATCTCCAGTGCCTCCTCTAACACAGAGCACCCGCAGTGCGCTCTTACATCTCATCCCCACGGGCCCCTAACTGCTACCGCCTGCACCCAAGTGTGACCATCCCAGCATTCTCCAAAGAGGACCTGTGCCCCACATACCGCTCTGTGATGGCTGTGCCCCACATACCGCTCTGTGATGGCTGTGCCCCACATACCGCTCTGTGATGGCTGTGCCCCATATACCGCTCTGTGATGGCTGTGCCCCATATACCGCTCTGTGACGGCTGTGCCCCATATACCGCTCTGTGACGGCTGTGCCCCATATACCGCTCTGTGACGGCTGTGCCCCACATACCGCTCTGTGATGGCTGTGCCCCATGTACCGCTCTGTGATAGCTGTGCCCCACATACCGCTCTGTGATGGCTGCCCCTCTGCGCTGATTCCGATAAGCTCTATATACACTTACCAGCTTCTTCTTAGGAGACAGGAAGGCGTGGCACTCCAGGGCGCCATTACTCTGGTTCTGGGCTACATAGGCGAAGACTTTATTCTGCACCTTATCCGTCGTACAATAGGAGATCCTGGTAATACACAAAGAGAAAGCAATGTCATGCTCCATAAATCTCACCTGCATATAGCGGAGTGCTGTATGGGAGATGTATGGGGGGAGAGGGATACATATCACCTGTATACAGAGACGCTGTGTATATACCTGGGATGTGGGGATACATATCACCTGTGTACAGAGACGCTGTGTACCTGCTGTGTATATACCTGGGATGTGGGGATACATATCACCTGTATATAGAGACACTGTGTACCTGCTGTGTATATACCTGGGATGTGGGTATACATATCACCTGTATACAGAGACGCTGTGTACCTGCTGTGTATATACCTGGGATGCGGGGGATACATATCACCTGTATATAGAGACGCTGTGTACCTGCTGTGTATATACCTGGGATGCGGGGGATACATATCACCTGTATATAGAGACACTGTGTACCTGCTGTGTATATACGTTGTATGAGGGGGGGGGGAAATACATATCACCTGTATATAGAGACGCCGTGTACCTGCTGTGTATATACCTGGGATGAGGGGGGGGGGAATACATATCACCTGCATATAGAAACGCTGTGTACCTGCTGTGTATATACCTGGGATGTGGGGATACATATCACCTGCATATAGAGACACCGTGTACCTGCTGTGTATATACCTTGTACAAGGGGGGGGGGGAATACATATCACCTGTATATAGAAACGCCGTGTACCTGCTGTGTATATACCTGGGATGTGGGGATACATATCACCTGTATATAGAGACACCGTGTACCTGCTGTGTATATACCTGGGATGTGGGGGATACATATCTCCTGCATATAGAGACACCGTACACCTGCTGTGTATATACCTTGTATGAGGGGGGGGGGGGAATACATATCACCTGTATATAGAAACGCCGTGTACCTGCTGTGTATATACCTTGTATGAGGGGGGGGAATACATATCACCTGTATATAGAAACGCCGTGTACCTGCTGTGTATATACCTGGGATGTGGGGATACAGATCACCTGTATATAGAGACGCCGTGTACCTGCTGTGTATATACCTGGGATGTGGGGATACATATCACCTGTATATAGAGACACCGTGTACCTGCTGTGTATATACCTGGGATGTGGGGGATACATATCACCTGTATATAGAGACACCGTGTACCTGCTGTGTATATACCTGGGATGTGGGGGATACATATCACCTGTATATAGAGACACCGTGTACCTGCTGTGTATATACCTTGTATGAGGGGGGGGAATACATATCACCTGTATATAGAGACGCCGTGTACCTGCTGTGTATATACCTGGGATGTGGGGATACATATCACCTGTATATAGAGACGCCGTGTACCTGCTGTGTATATACCTGGGATGTGGGGGATACATATCACCTGTATATAGAGACACCGTGTACCTGCTGTGTATATACCTTGTATACCGTGTACCTGCTGTGTATATACCTTGTATGAGGGGGGGGGGGGAATACATATCACCTGTATATAGAGACGCCGTGTACCTGCTGTGTATATACCTGGGATGTGGGGATACATATCACCTGTATATAGAGACGCCGTGTACCTGCTGTGTATATACCTGGGATGTGGGGATACATATCACCTGTATATAGAGACGCCGTGTACCTGCTGTGTATATATCTGGTATGTGTGGTATACATATCACATGTATATAGAAACACTGTGTACCTGCTGTGTATATACCTGGGATGAGGGGGGGGAATGGTGGGGAATACATATCACCTGTATATAGAGACGCTGTGTATATACATGGGATGTTGGGGGGGGGGAGATACATCTCACCTGTATATAGAGACGTTCTCTATCTGATTCCCGGACGCAGCATCTTGTAGAGCGATTCCCCGTGGCGTTACCGTTAATACCACTTTCTGCAGCTTATTTGCGCCGGCTCGGGTCTGCGGGAGAGGAGGCGCGAGGTTAGCGTGGCCAGAGATAGTGATATATTGCAGGACTTTGTCCACAGCCACAAATGCAGAGGAATAGATAAAAGATAAATAGAGAACTCTGCCCCATAAATCATTACACAGTTCCATGTGTCCGGAACACTAGGTTATTATACCAGTATTATTGCACACGTCAGGCTATTATACCAGTATTATCATACACGTGTTAGGCTATTATACCAGTATTATCATACACGTGTCAGGCTATTATACCAGTATTATCATACACGTGTCAGTCTGTGGCCGGAGACCCTGGCGGCCACATGGTTAATGGTGGCCATGGAACGTAAGGGGTTAGCCCTTAAGTGCCCAGCGCCATTTTAAGGACAACTGGTGCTAGGCACCATATATAAAACGTACTTACGGCGCGGACTGTTTAAAAATATGTTTAATGATGTGTATAACATGACATATGTAGTGCTCTGTGCACAATTGTAGGATTGCATGTTTAAATGTATTTATATTTAAGATCTGGTCACCTGTACTTTAAAGGGAAAAATGCACTCACTATATCTGTCTGAATAAGGATCCCCTATCTTCTGTGACTAGGAAATGTGATGCTAATCCCCTCTGCTAGCAGATGTGTGAATGACAAAACCTTTTTGATGTTGGACAGTGCCCGGCAGGTAAAGACTGGGTGTGAGTTCCTTAGAGAAAGATGTTAATCACGGGAGATTTCCTTATCCCATATGTAAAGTGGTATGGGGATGGAAACCTGTATTTATTTATGTAGCTGGTTTAATTTATATACGAATACTGAATGGTATATGCAGGAATGAAGAACATTTGTTTGGGGAAATCAAATACAAACCGTATGTGATAAATGTATCTATGGCCAAGTGTAAACTACCAGGTGGTAGGAATTGGAGTTTAAATGGCACCAAACTTTGTGTGTGACAGGAAGGAGGAAATTGCTTTATGCACTTCTATCCTTTTAAAGGGTGGTCTTCTGTTTGCCGGCGGCCGGGCTCCCGACGACCAGCATACCGACGCCGGACCCCGACATACCGACATTTTTTCTCCCTCTTGGGGGTCCACGATCCCCCTGGTGTGAGAATAGATAGTGTGGCACGCCACCGTGCCCGCAGCGTGGCGAGCCCGCAAGGGGCTCATTTGCGCTCGCCCAGCTGTCGGTATGCCGGCTGTCGGGATTCCGGCGCCGGTATGCTGGTCGCCGGGAGCCCGGCCGCCGGCATACCCTACTACACCCCTTTTAAAATGTAATTTATTTATATTTTGTAAGTTATACTGATTGGATGGAAAGGACTCAAGGGGAAACTACCTCCTGAGATGCATTGTGGTATAACTGTATAAAAAGAGGAGGCCTGTGAGCTCCAGGTGTATTATACCATTTTCATTCTGCTGTAACATCTTGCTGTACTGCTGTTGCCCCTAGCAATAGGGAAGAGTCTTTCTTAAGACTATTTGAGCAAAGAAACATCATCTGCCTCAAGACGACCGCTTCATCTTGTGACCTGCAGACAAAACCTAGCTCCGTTTTCCGGCTGTCCGGGGTGTACCCAGCGTCTTCAAGCTCCGCCTCCAGCCAGCTACTGGCAGAGGCCTAGTCAAGCGACTAGTGAGGATTCCTCAGTACAACACAGGTGTGGTAAGGCGGCGTGTCGATGCATACAGAGCAGAACCGTGGTTCCAAACGCCACGGCAGGTTAGGAGTTTGGTAGTGGCAGCGTAGAACCCGCCTATTGTGCAGTGGGTGGAGTAACAGGTGGTTACTGACGGTAAGCGGGAATCCTCTATGTGGCCAGGTCCCGGGTGACCTAAACATCCATTCTGTGACTGGGGACGGGACGCGAAGTGGTAAGGGCTGTCGTAGAGGACCGTCCGGTCACAAAACAATTCAGATAATTTCATGTTTTTAACATCATTTGATTATTATATCAGTGCTTTATTTTATATCTATAGAAAGGTGGTTGATGTTTGTTATTAATATGGTGTTTTTAATGGGACAAGAAGGGATGAATTATATATTCCAGCCTACGTAAACTAGAAATTGTGAATGTTAAATTAGCCCTGATCTACCTGGATGAACCATTGACTGCAGAAGTGCCAGGATGATCTGAATATAACTCAGCCTCTAGACGCAGAGGGCGGGGCTCCTGAGTTTGCTGATGTGAATGCTGTATTGAACATCTGTTGAACTGATCAATAACCTTACGTATACAATAAATTCATATTTATATATTCAAGTTACTGGTTGAAGTACTTTTCTGGTAATCCACTCATCTGGGTCTCCTCGAATTTAACCCAACTGTAACAATACCCAAATTATTATACATGTGTCTGGCTATTATACCTGGATTACTATACACATGATGGGGTAATATACACAGATTATTATACCTGATGTAAGGTTATTATACCAGGACTATTATACACGTTTCAGGCTATTATACCCATATTATTACACACAGCAGGCTATTATACTTGGATTATTATACACGTCAGGCTATTATATCTGGATAACCCTGTCATGCTATCATACCCGAATAATTATACACGTCAGGTTATTACACCTGTGTCATGCTACTATACCTGGATTATTATACACGTGTCAGGCTATTATGCCCGGATAAGTATAAAATTTTTAGGTTATTATACCTGGATTATTATATACATTTCAGGCTATTATACCAGGATTATTATACCCGTGTCAGGCTATTATACCCAGATTATACCAGGATTATTATACCCGTGTCAGGCTATTAAACCCAGATTATTATACATGGATTATTATACCTGTGCCATGCTATATATCTGTATTAATATACATGTGCCAGGCTATATATCTGTATTATTATACACGTGCCAGGCTCCATACCAGGATTATTATATCCATGTAACTGTACCGGCCGAGCATGGGGAACAGATGACGGCTGTACGGCCACTTACCAGGAACACTGTAACATGCAGACACCAGGCGGGGGGGGGGGGGGGGGGGTGTGTGTGTGTGTGTGTGTGTGTGTGTGTGTGTGTGTGTGTGTGTGTGTGTGTGTGTGTGTGTGTGTGTGTGTGTGTGTGTGTGTGTGACTAGGAGACAGGGCACGCAAGCCTGGCAGCGACCAGAAGACCCTGATTAATGAGCCGCGATATACTCACAGCCGCCATTAGGTAGCGCTATACACCACTGTTACAGAACCGCCATACTCGCAGAATTCTGTTCACAGAGCTGCGTACTAATATCCACAAGTCCTCGGGAAAGATAGGGCTGCGAGGGGGTGAGCTGCGGGGTCGTGGGGTCATTTCCACGCCGTTACCCTGGTGTAGACCCTAGATAGGGATGGCGAGGCGCGCACAGGGTATGATCAGGCCTGCAATGTCTGACAGTGTATCGCAATATAACTTTACAGTTACCATGGTGATAATGCGGCGTATAGCAGCAGCCGCCATTTCCTCGCCTTTCGGTGTCTCTACCAGCGTCATGCCGAGGTACTTCAGGTGAAAGATGACACCTTCCAGGAGCGACTCCTGCGAGTCCGTCCAGCTCTCCGGCAGCTCTGAAATGACAGAGAATTATGTAGCCCTACGCGTTCCGCCAGAGTCACAGACCATCTGCAGGACTCCAGGAGAACGCATTGCATTAGCCACCGCCACACGAGGAGCGTCTGCTGGAGTATACATATATAACAGGTCATCACGTGAGGAGGGAGACCCCAGTCATTTCTTCCTCCTTCATCTCCTCATGTGACCCCTCCTGCAACGTGTGACCCCTCCTCGTGACCCCTCATGCACCTTGTGACACCTCCTCGTGTGACCTCTTCTGCACCCTGTGACCCCTCCTCATGTGACCTCTCCTGCACCGTGTGACCCCTCCTCGTGTCCCCTCATGCACCTTGTGACCCCTCCTCGTGTGACCCCTTCTGCACCCTGTGACCCCTCCTCATGTGACCCCTCCTGCACCGTGTGACCCCTCCTCGTGACCCCTCATGCACCTTGTGACCCCTTTTCGTGTGACCCCTTCTGCACCCTGTGACCCCTCCTCATGTGACCTCTCCTGCACCGTGTGACCCCTCCTCATGTGACCTCTCCTGCACTGTGTGACCCCTCCTCATGTGACCTCTCCTGCACCATGTTACCCCTCCTCATGTGACCTCTCCTGCGCCGTGTGACCCTCCTCATGTGACCTCTCCTGCGCCGTGTGACCCCTCAACATGTGACCTCTCCTGCACCTTGTGACCCTCCTCATGTGACCTTTCCTGCACCTTGTGACCCCTCCTGCACAGTGTGAAACCTCATGTGACCACTCCTGCACCGTGTGACCCCTCCTTACGTGACCCCTCCTTCACCATGTGACCCCCTCCTCATGTGACCCCTCCTTCACCATGTGACCCCCTCATGTGACCTCTCCTGCACCATGTGACCCCCTTATGTGACCTCTTCTGCACCATGTTACCCCTCCTGCGGCATGTTACTCCTCCTCATGTGACCTCTCCTGTACCATGTGACCCTCTCATGTGACCTCTCCTGCACCATGTGACCCCCTCATGTGACCTCTCCTGCACCATGTGACCCCCTCATGTGACCTCTCCTGCACCATGTTACCCCTCCTGCGGCATGTTACCCCTCCTCATGTGACCTCTCCTGTAACATGTGACCCCCTCATGTGACCTCTCCTGCACCATGTGACCCCTCCTGCGGCATGTTACCCCTCCTCATGTGACCTCTCCTGCGCAGCGTGAACCTCCTCATGTGACCTCTCCTGCGCCGTGTGACCCTCCTCATGTGACCTCTCATACACCATGTGATACCATCTCATGTGACCTCTCCAGCACCGTGTGACCCTCCTCATGTGACCTTTCCTGCATCGTGTGACCCCTCCTCAAAGTGACCACTCCTGCATCGTGTGACCCCTCCACATGTGACCTCTCATACACCATGTGATACCATCTCATGTGACCTCTCCAGCACCGTGACACCCTCATGTGACCTCTACTGCACCGTGTGACCCCTCCTCATGTGACCCCTCCACATGTGACCTCTCCTGCACATCATTTGACACACGTATAACACAGGCATCGCTCCAGTAATCAACTAAACAATATATACCCCGCTCCCCATATCCCGCACCAGTCACCTCTCCTGCTCCCCGTATCCCGCACCAGTCCCCTCTCCTGCTCCCCGTATCCCGCACCAGTCCCCTCTCCTGCTCCCCGTATCCCGCACCAGTCCCCTCTCCTGCTCCCCGTATCCCGCAACCAGTCACCTCTCCTGCTCCCCGTATCCCGCACCAGTCACCTCTCCTGCTCCCCGTATCCCGCAACCAGTCACCTCTCCTGCTCCCCATATCCCGCACCAGTCACCTCTCCTGCTCCCCGTATCCCGCACCAGTCCCCTCTCCTGCTCCCCGTATCCCGCACCAGTCCCCTCTCCTGCTCCCCGTATCCCGCACCAGTCACCTCTCCTGCTCCCCGTATCCCGCACCAGTCACCTCTCCTGCTCCCCGTATCCCGCACCAGTCCCCTCTCCTGCTCCCCGTATCCCGCACCAGTCACCTCTCCTGCTCCCCGTATCCCGCAACCAGTCACCGCTCCTGCTCCCCGTATCCCGCACCAGTCACCTCTCCTGCTCCCCGTATCCCGCACCAGTCCCCTCTCCTGCTCCCCGTATCCCGCAACCAGTCACCGCTCCTGCTCCCCGTATCCCGCACCAGTCACCTCTCCTGCTTCCCGTATCCTCCACCAGTCACCTCTCCTGCTCCCCGTATCCCGCACCAGTCACCTCTCCTGCTCCCCGTATCCCGCACCAGTCACCTCTCCTGCTTCCCGTATCCTCCACCAGTCACCTCTCCTGCTCCCCGTATCCCGCACCAGTCACCTCTCCTGCTCCCCGTATCCCGCACCAGTCACCTCTCCTGCTCCCTGTATCCCGCACCAGTCACCTCTCCTGCTCCCCGTATCCCGCAACCAGTCACCGCTCCTGCTCCCCGTATCCCGCACCAGTCACCTCTCCTGCTCCCCGTATCCCGCACCAATCACCTCTCCTGCTCCCCGTATCCCGCACCAGTCACCTCTCCTGCTTCCCGTATCCTCCACCAGTCACCTCTCCTGCTTCCCGTATCCTCCACCAGTCACCTCTCCTGCTCCCAGTATCCCGCACCAGTCACCTCTCCTGCTCCCCGTATCCCGCACCAGTCACCTCTCCTGCTCCCCGTATCCCGCACCAGTCACCTCTCCTGCTCCCCGTATCCTCCACCAGTCACCTCTCCTGCTCCCCGTATCATCCACCAGTCACCTCTCCTGCTCCCCGTATCCCGCACCAATCACCTCTCCTGCTCCCCGTATCCCGCATCAGTCACCTCTCCTGCTCCCCGTATCCCGCACCAGTCACCTCTCCTGCTCCCCGTATCCAGCACCAGTCACCTCTCCTGCTCCCCGTATCCCCCACCAGTCACCTCTCCTGCTCCCCGTATCCTCCACCAGTCACCTCTCCTGCTCCCAGTATCCCGCACCAGTCATCTCTCCTGCTCCCCGTATCCCGCACCAGGCACCTCTCCTGCTCCCCGTATCCCGCACCAGTCCCCTCTCCTGCTCCCCGTACCCTCCACCAGTCACCTCTCCTGCTCCCCGTATCCCGCACCAGTCCCCTCTCCTGCTCCCCGTATCCCGCACCAGTAACCGCTCCTGCTCCCCGTATCCCGCACCAGTCACCTCTCCTGCTTCCCGAATCCCGCACCAGTCACCTCTCCTGCTCCCCGTATCCCGCACCAGTCACCTCTCCTGCTCCCCGTATCCCGCACCAGTCACCTCTCCTGCTCCCCGTATCCAGCACCAGTCACCTCTCCTGCTCCCCGTATCCCGCACCAGTCACCTCTCCTGCTCCCCGTATCCAGCACCAGTCACCTCTCCCGTTCCCCGTATCCAGCACCAGTCACCTCTCCTGCTCCCCGTATCCCGCACCAGTCACCTCTCCCGTTCCCCGTATCCAGCACCAGTCACCTCTCCTGCTCCCCGTATCCCGCACCAGTCACCTCTCCTGCTCCCCGTATCCCGCACCAGTCACCCATAGCTCCCCGTATCCCGCACCAGTCACCTCTCCTGCTCCCCGTATCCAGCACCAGTCACCTCTCCTGCTACCCGTATCGCACCAGTCACCGCTCCTGCTCCCCGTAACCTCCACCAGTCACCTCTCCTGCTCCCCGTATCCCGCACCAGTCACCTCTCCTGCTTCCCGTATCCCGCACCAGTCACCCATAGCTCCCCGTATCCCGCACCAGTCACCTCTCCTGCTCCCCGTATCCAGCACCAGTCACCTCTCCTGCTACCCGTATCGCACCAGTCACCTCTCCTACTCCCCGTATCCCACCAGTCACCGCTCCTGCTCCCCGTAACCTCCACCAGTCACCTCTCCTGCTCCCCGTATCCCGCACCAGTCACCTCTCCTGCTTCCCGTATCCCGCACCAGTCACCTCTCCTGCTCCCCGTATCCCTCACCAGTCACCTCTCCTGCTCCCCGTATCCCGCACCAGTCACCTCTCCTACTCCCCGTATCCCTCACCAGTCACCTCTCCTGCTCCCCGTATCCCGCACCAGTCACCTCTCCTACTCCCCGTATCCCGCACCAGTCACCGCTCCTGCTCCCCGTATCCCTCACCAGTCACCTCTCCTGCTCCCCGTATCCCGCACCAGTCACCTCTCCTGCTCCCCGTATCCCTCACCAGTCACCTCTCCTGCTCCCCGTATCCCGCACCAGTCACCTCTCCTACTCCCCGTATCCCGCACCAGTCACCGCTCCTGCTCCCCGTAACCTCCATCAGTCACCTCTCCTGCTCCCCGTATCCCGCACCAGTCACCTCTCCTGCTCCCCGTATCCCTCACCAGTCACCTCTCCTGCTCCCCGTATCCCGCACCAGTCACCTCTCCTACTCCCCGTATCCCGCACCAGTCACCGCTCCTGCTCCCCGTAACCTCCATCAGTCACCTCTCCTGCTCCCCGTATCCCGCACCAGTCACCTCTCCTGCTCCCCGTATCCCGCACCAGTCACCTCTCCTGCTCCCCGAATCCCGCACCAGTCACCTCTGCTGCTCCCCGTATCCCGCACCAGTCACCTCTCCTACTCCCCGTATCCCGCACCAGTCACCTCTCCTGCTCCCCGTATCCCGCACCAGTCACCTCTCCTGCTCCCCGTATCCCGCACCAGTCACCTCTCCTGCTCCCCGTATCCCGCACCAGTCACCTCTCCTGCTCCCCGAATCCCGCACCAGTCACCTCTCCTGCTCCCCGTATCGCACCAGTCACCTCTCCTGCTCCCCGTATCCCGCACCATCCACCTCTCCTGCTCCCCGAATCCCGCACCAGTCACCTCTCCTGCTCCCCGTATCGCACCAGTCACCTCTCCTGCTCCCCATATCCCGCACCAGTCACCTCTCCTGCTCCCCGTATCCCGCACCAGTCACCTCTCCTGTTACCCGTATCCCGCACCAGTCACCGCTCCTGCTCCCCGTATCCCGCACCAGTCACCTCTCCTGCTCCCCGTATCCCGCACCAGTCACCTCTCCTGCTCCCCGTATCCCGCACCAGTCACCTCTCCTGCTCCCCGTATCCCACACGAGTCACCGCTCCTGCTCCCCGTATCCCACACCAGTCACCTCTCCTGCTCCCCGTATCCCGCACCAGTCACCTCTCCTGCTCCCCGTATCCTCCACCAGTCACCTCTCCTGCTCCCCGTATAACGCACCAGTCACCTCTCCTGCTCCCCGTATCCCGCACCAGTCACCTCTCCTGCTCCCCGTATCCCGCACCAGTCACCTCTCCTGCTCCCCGTATCCCGCACCAGTCACCTCTCCTGCTCCCCATATCCCGCACCAGTCACCTCTCCTGCTCCCCGTATCCCGCACCAGTCACCTCTCCTGCTCCCCGTATCCCGCACCAGTCCCCGCTTCTGCTCCCCGTATCCCGCACCAGTCACCTCTCCTGCTCCCCGTATCCCGGACCAGTCACCTCTCCTGCTGCCCGTGTCAAGCACCAGTCACCTCTCCTGCTCCCCGTATCCCGCACCAGTCCCCGCTTCTGCTCCCCGTATCCCGCACCAGTCACCTCTCCTGCTCCCCGTATCCCGCACCAGTCACCTCTCCTGCTCCCCGTATCCCGCACCATTCACCTCTCCTGCTCCCCGTATCCCGCACCAGTCACCTCTCCTGCTCCCCGTATCCTCCACCAGTCACCTTTCCTGCTCCCCGTATCCTGCACCAGTCACCTCTCCCCGTATCCCGCACCAGTCACCTCTCCTGCTCCCCGTCTCCCGCACCAGTCACCTCTCCTGCTCCCCGTATCCCGCACCAGTCAACTCTCCTGCTCCCCGTATCCCGCACCAGTCACCTCTCCTGCTCCCCGTATCCCGCACCAGTCACCTCTCCTGCTCCCCGTATCCCGCACCAGTCACCTCTCCTGCTCCCCGTATCCCGCACCAGTCACCGCTCCTGCTCCCCGTATCCTCCACCAGTCACCTCTCCTGCTCCCCGTATAACGCACCATTCACCTCTCCTGCTCCCCGTCTCCCGCACCAGTCACCTCTCCTGCTCCCCGTATCCCGCACCAGTCACGGCTCCTGCTCCCCGTATCCCGCACCAGTCACCTCTCCTGCTCCCCGTATAACGCACCAGTCACCTCTCCTGCACCCCGTATCCTGCACCAGTCACCTCTCCTGCTCCCCGTATCCCGCACCAGTCACCGCTCCCCGTATCCCGCACCAGTCCCCTCTCCTGCTCCCCGTATCCCGCACCAGTCACCTCTCCTGCTCCCCGTATCCCGCACCAGTCACCTCTCCTGCTCCCCGTATCCCGCACCAGTCACCGCTCCTGCTCCCCGTATCCCGCACCAGTCACCTCTCCTGCTCCCCGTATCCCGCACCAGTCACCTCTCCTGCTCCCCGTCTCCCGCACCAGTCACCTCTCCTGCTCCCCGTATCCCGCACCAGTCACGGCTCCTGCTCCCCGTATCCCGCACCAGTCACCTCTCCTGCTCCCCGTATCCCGCACCAGTCACCTCTCCTGCTCCCCGTATCCCGCACCAGTCACCGCTCCTTCTCCCCGTATCCTCCACCAGTCACCTCTCCTGCTCCCCGTATCCCGCACCAGTCACCTCTCCTGCTCCCCGTATCCTCCACCAGTCACCTCTCCTGCTCCCCGTATCCCGCACCAGTCACCTCTCCTGCTCCCCGTATCCCGCACCAGTCACCTCTCCTGCTCCCCGTATCCCGCACCAGTCACCTCTCCCCGTATCCCGCACCAGTCACCTCTCCTGCTCCCCGTCTCCCGCACCAGTCACCTCTACTGCTCCCCGTATCCCGCACCAGTCACGGCTCCTGCTCCCCGTATCCCGCACCAGTCACCTCTCCTGCTCCCCGTATCCAGCACCAGTCACCTCTCCTGCTCCCCGTATCCCGCACCAGTCACCTCTCCTGCTCCCCGTATCCCGCACCAGTCACCTCTCCTGCTCCCCGTATCCCGCACCAGTCACCTCTCCTGCTCCCCGTATCCAGCACCAGTCACCTCTCCTGCTCCCCGTATCCAGCACCAGTCACCTCTCCTGCTCCCCGTATCCAGCACCAGTCACCTCTCCTGCTCCCCGTATCCCGCACCAGTCACCTCTCCTGCTCCCCGTATCCCGCAACCAGTCCCCTCTCCTGCTCCCCGTATCCCGCACCAGTCACCTCTCCTGCTCCCCGTATCCAGCACCAGTCACCTCTCCTGCTCCCCGTATCCAGCACCAGTCACCTCTCCTGCTCCCCGTATCCCGCACCAGTCACCTCTCCTGCTCCCCGTATCCCGCACCAGTCACCTCTCCTGCTCCCCGTATCCCGCACCAGTCACCTCTCCTGCTCCCCGTATCCCGCAACCAGTCACCGCTCCTGCTCCCCGTATCCCGCACCAGTCACCTCTCCTGCTTCCCGTATCCTCCACCAGTCACCTCTCCTGCTCCCCGTATCCCGCACCAGTCACCTCTCCTGCTCCCCGTATCCCGCACCAGTCACCTCTCCTGCTTCCCGTATCCTCCACCAGTCACCTCTCCTGCTCCCCGTATCCCGCACCAGTCACCTCTCCTGCTCCCCGTATCCCGCACCAGTCACCTCTCCTGCTCCCTGTATCCCGCACCAGTCACCTCTCCTGCTCCCCGTATCCCGCAACCAGTCACCGCTCCTGCTCCCCGTATCCCGCACCAGTCACCTCTCCTGCTCCCCGTATCCCGCACCAATCACCTCTCCTGCTCCCCGTATCCCGCACCAGTCACCTCTCCTGCTTCCCGTATCCTCCACCAGTCACCTCTCCTGCTTCCCGTATCCTCCACCAGTCACCTCTCCTGCTCCCAGTATCCCGCACCAGTCACCTCTCCTGCTCCCCGTATCCCGCACCAGTCACCTCTCCTGCTCCCCGTATCCCGCACCAGTCACCTCTCCTGCTCCCCGTATCCTCCACCAGTCACCTCTCCTGCTCCCCGTATCCTCCACCAGTCACCTCTCCTGCTCCCCGTATCCCGCACCAATCACCTCTCCTGCTCCCCGTATCCCGCATCAGTCACCTCTCCTGCTCCCCGTATCCCGCACCAGTCACCTCTCCTGCTCCCCGTATCCAGCACCAGTCACCTCTCCTGCTCCCCGTATCCCCCACCAGTCACCTCTCCTGCTCCCCGTATCCTCCACCAGTCACCTCTCCTGCTCCCAGTATCCCGCACCAGTCATCTCTCCTGCTCCCCGTATCCCGCACCAGGCACCTCTCCTGCTCCCCGTATCCCGCACCAGTCCCCTCTCCTGCTCCCCGTACCCTCCACCAGTCACCTCTCCTGCTCCCCGTATCCCGCACCAGTCCCCTCTCCTGCTCCCCGTATCCCGCACCAGTAACCGCTCCTGCTCCCCGTATCCCGCACCAGTCACCTCTCCTGCTCCCCGTATCCAGCACCAGTCACCTCTCCTGCTCCCCGTATCCCGCACCAGTCACCTCTCCCGTTCCCCGTATCCAGCACCAGTCACCTCTCCTGCTCCCCGTATCCCGCACCAGTCATCTCTCCCGTTCCCCGTATCCAGCACCAGTCACCTCTCCTGCTCCCCGTATCCCGCACCAGTCACCTCTCCCGTTCCCCGTATCCAGCACCAGTCACCTCTCCTGCTCCCCGTATCCCGCACCAGTCACCCATAGCTCCCCGTATCCCGCACCAGTCACCTCTCCTGCTCCCCGTATCCAGCACCAGTCACCTCTCCTGCTACCCGTATCGCACCAGTCACCGCTCCTGCTCCCCGTAACCTCCACCAGTCACCTCTCCTGCTCCCCGTATCCCGCACCAGTCACCTCTCCTGCTTCCCGTATCCCGCACCAGTCACCCATAGCTCCCCGTATCCCGCACCAGTCACCGCTCCTGCTCCCCGTAACCTCCACCAGTCACCTCTCCTGCTCCCCGTATCCCGCACCAGTCACCTCTCCTGCTTCCCGTATCCCGCACCAGTCACCCATAGCTCCCCGTATCCCGCACCAGTCACCTCTCCTGCTCCCCGTATCCAGCACCAGTCACCTCTCCTGCTACCCGTATCGCACCAGTCACCTCTCCTACTCCCCGTATCCCACCAGTCACCGCTCCTGCTCCCCGTAACCTCCACCAGTCACCTCTCCTGCTCCCCGTATCCCGCACCAGTCACCTCTCCTGCTTCCCGTATCCCGCACCAGTCACCTCTCCTGCTCCCCGTATCCCTCACCAGTCACCTCTCCTGCTCCCCGTATCCCGCACCAGTCACCTCTCCTACTCCCCGTATCCCTCACCAGTCACCTCTCCTGCTCCCCGTATCCCGCACCAGTCACCTCTCCTACTCCCCGTATCCCGCACCAGTCACCGCTCCTGCTCCCCGTATCCCTCACCAGTCACCTCTCCTGCTCCCCGTATCCCGCACCAGTCACCTCTCCTGCTCCCCGTATCCCTCACCAGTCACCTCTCCTGCTCCCCGTATCCCGCACCAGTCACCTCTCCTACTCCCCGTATCCCGCACCAGTCACCGCTCCTGCTCCCCGTAACCTCCATCAGTCACCTCTCCTGCTCCCCGTATCCCGCACCAGTCACCTCTCCTGCTCCCCGTATCCCTCACCAGTCACCTCTCCTGCTCCCCGTATCCCGCACCAGTCACCTCTCCTACTCCCCGTATCCCGCACCAGTCACCGCTCCTGCTCCCCGTAACCTCCATCAGTCACCTCTCCTGCTCCCCGTATCCCGCACCAGTCACCTCTCCTGCTCCCCGTATCCCGCACCAGTCACCTCTCCTGCTCCCCGAATCCCGCACCAGTCACCTCTGCTGCTCCCCGTATCCCGCACCAGTCACCTCTCCTACTCCCCGTATCCCGCACCAGTCACCTCTCCTGCTCCCCGTATCCCGCACCAGTCACCTCTCCTGCTCCCCGTATCCCGCACCAGTCACCTCTCCTGCTCCCCGTATCCCGCACCAGTCACCTCTCCTGCTCCCCGAATCCCGCACCAGTCACCTCTCCTGCTCCCCGTATCGCACCAGTCACCTCTCCTGCTCCCCGTATCCCGCACCATCCACCTCTCCTGCTCCCCGAATCCCGCACCAGTCACCTCTCCTGCTCCCCGTATCGCACCAGTCACCTCTCCTGCTCCCCATATCCCGCACCAGTCACCTCTCCTGCTCCCCGTATCCCGCACCAGTCACCTCTCCTGTTACCCGTATCCCGCACCAGTCACCGCTCCTGCTCCCCGTATCCCGCACCAGTCACCTCTCCTGCTCCCCGTATCCCGCACCAGTCACCTCTCCTGCTCCCCGTATCCCGCACCAGTCACCTCTCCTGCTCCCCGTATCCCACACGAGTCACCGCTCCTGCTCCCCGTATCCCACACCAGTCACCTCTCCTGCTCCCCGTATCCCGCACCAGTCACCTCTCCTGCTCCCCGTATCCTCCACCAGTCACCTCTCCTGCTCCCCGTATAACGCACCAGTCACCTCTCCTGCTCCCCGTATCCCGCACCAGTCACCTCTCCTGCTCCCCGTATCCCGCACCAGTCACCTCTCCTGCTCCCCGTATCCCGCACCAGTCACCTCTCCTGCTCCCCATATCCCGCACCAGTCACCTCTCCTGCTCCCCGTATCCCGCACCAGTCACCTCTCCTGCTCCCCGTATCCCGCACCAGTCCCCGCTTCTGCTCCCCGTATCCCGCACCAGTCACCTCTCCTGCTCCCCGTATCCCGGACCAGTCACCTCTCCTGCTGCCCGTGTCAAGCACCAGTCACCTCTCCTGCTCCCCGTATCCCGCACCAGTCCCCGCTTCTGCTCCCCGTATCCCGCACCAGTCACCTCTCCTGCTCCCCGTATCCCGCACCAGTCACCTCTCCTGCTCCCCGTATCCCGCACCATTCACCTCTCCTGCTCCCCGTATCCCGCACCAGTCACCTCTCCTGCTCCCCGTATCCTCCACCAGTCACCTTTCCTGCTCCCCGTATCCTGCACCAGTCACCTCTCCCCGTATCCCGCACCAGTCACCTCTCCTGCTCCCCGTCTCCCGCACCAGTCACCTCTCCTGCTCCCCGTATCCCGCACCAGTCAACTCTCCTGCTCCCCGTATCCCGCACCAGTCACCTCTCCTGCTCCCCGTATCCCGCACCAGTCACCTCTCCTGCTCCCCGTATCCCGCACCAGTCACCTCTCCTGCTCCCCGTATCCCGCACCAGTCACCGCTCCTGCTCCCCGTATCCTCCACCAGTCACCTCTCCTGCTCCCCGTATAACGCACCAGTCACCTCTCCTGCTCCCCGTCTCCCGCACCAGTCACCTCTCCTGCTCCCCGTATCCCGCACCAGTCACGGCTCCTGCTCCCCGTATCCCGCACCAGTCACCTCTCCTGCTCCCCGTATAACGCACCAGTCACCTCTCCTGCACCCCGTATCCTGCACCAGTCACCTCTCCTGCTCCCCGTATCCCGCACCAGTCACCGCTCCCCGTATCCCGCACCAGTCCCCTCTCCTGCTCCCCGTATCCCGCACCAGTCACCTCTCCTGCTCCCCGTATCCCGCACCAGTCACCTCTCCTGCTCCCCGTATCCCGCACCAGTCACCGCTCCTGCTCCCCGTATCCCGCACCAGTCACCTCTCCTGCTCCCCGTATCCCGCACCAGTCACCTCTCCTGCTCCCCGTCTCCCGCACCAGTCACCTCTCCTGCTCCCCGTCTCCCGCACCAGTCACGGCTCCTGCTCCCCGTATCCCGCACCAGTCACCTCTCCTGCTCCCCGTATCCCGCACCAGTCACCTCTCCTGCTCCCCGTATCCCGCACCAGTCACCGCTCCTTCTCCCCGTATCCTCCACCAGTCACCTCTCCTGCTCCCCGTATCCCGCACCAGTCACCTCTCCTGCTCCCCGTATCCTCCACCAGTCACCTCTCCTGCTCCCCGTATCCCGCACCAGTCACCTCTCCTGCTCCCCGTATCCCGCACCAGTCACCTCTCCTGCTCCCCGTATCCCGCACCAGTCACCTCTCCCCGTATCCCGCACCAGTCACCTCTCCTGCTCCCCGTCTCCCGCACCAGTCACCTCTACTGCTCCCCGTATCCCGCACCAGTCACGGCTCCTGCTCCCCGTATCCCGCACCAGTCACCTCTCCTGCTCCCCGTATCCAGCACCAGTCACCTCTCCTGCTCCCCGTATCCCGCACCAGTCACCTCTCCTGCTCCCCGTATCCCGCACCAGTCACCTCTCCTGCTCCCCGTATCCCGCACCAGTCACCTCTCCTGCTCCCCGTATCCAGCACCAGTCACCTCTCCTGCTCCCCGTATCCAGCACCAGTCACCTCTCCTGCTCCCCGTATCCAGCACCAGTCACCTCTCCTGCTCCCCGTATCCCGCACCAGTCACCTCTCCTGCTCCCCGTATCCCGCAACCAGTCCCCTCTCCTGCTCCCCGTATCCCGCACCAGTCACCTCTCCTGCTCCCCGTATCCAGCACCAGTCACCTCTCCTGCTCCCCGTATCCAGCACCAGTCACCTCTCCTGCTCCCCGTATCCCGCACCAGTCACCTCTCCTGCTCCCCGTATCCCGCACCAGTCACCTCTCCTGCTCCCCGTATCCCGCACCAGTCACCTCTCCTGCTCCCCGTATCCAGCACCAGTCACCTCTCCTGCTCCCCGTATCCAGCACCAGTCACCTCTCCTGCTCCCCGTATCCAGCACCAGTCACCTCTCCTGCTCCCCGTATCCAGCACCAGTCACCTCTCCTGCTCCCCGTATCCCGCACCAGTCACCTCTCCTGCTCCCCGTATCCCGCAACCAGTCCCCTCTCCTGCTCCCCGTATCCCGCACCAGTCACCTCTCCTGCTCCCCGTATCCCGCACCAGTCACCTCTCCTGCTCCCCGTATCCCGCACCAGTCACCTCTCCTGCTCCCCGTATCCCGCACCAGTCACCTCTCCTGCTCCCCGTATCCAGCACCAGTCACCTCTCCTGCTCCCCGTATCCAGCACCAGTCACCTCTCCTGCTCCCCGTATCCAGCACCAGTCACCTCTCCTGCTCCCCGTATCCCGCACCAGTCACCTCTCCTGCTCCCCGTATCCCGCAACCAGTCCCCTCTCCTGCTCCCCGTATCCCGCACCAGTCACCTCTCCTGCTCCCCGTATCCCGCACCAGTCACCTCTCCTGCTCCCCGTATCCCGCACCAGTCCCCTCTCCTGCTCCCCGTATCCCGCACCAGTCACCTCTCCTGCTCCCCGTATCCCGCACCAGTCACCTCTCCTGCTCCCCGTATCCAGCACCAGTCACCTCTCCTGCTCCCCGTATCCCGCACCAGTCACCTCTCCTGCTCCCCGTATCCCGCACCAGTCACCTCTCCTGCTCCCCGTATCCCGCACCAGTCACCTCTCCTGCTCCCCGTATCCAGCACCAGTCACCTCTCCTGCTCCCCGTATCCAGCACCAGTCACCTCTCCTGCTCCCCGTATCCAGCACCAGTCACCTCTCCTGCTCCCCGTATCCCGCACCAGTCACCTCTCCTGCTCCCCGTATCCCGCAACCAGTCCCCTCTCCTGCTCCCCGTATCCCGCACCAGTCACCTCTCCTGCTCCCCGTATCCCGCACCAGTCACCTCTCCTGCTCCCCGTATCCCGCACCAGTCCCCTCTCCTGCTCCCCGTATCCCGCACCAGTCACCTCTCCTGCTCCCCGTATCCCGCACCAGTCACCTCTCCTGCTCCCCGTATCCAGCACCAGTCACCTCTCCTGCTCCCCGTATCCCGCACCAGTCACCTCTCCTGCTCCCCGTATCCCGCACCAGTCACCTCTCCTGCTCCCCGTATCCAGCACCAGTCACCGCTCCTGCTCCCCGTATCCCGCACCAGTCACCTCTCCTGCTCCCCGTATCCCGCACCAGTCACCCATAGCTCCCCGTATCCCGCACCAGTCACCTCTCCTGCTTCCCGTATCCCGCACCAGTCACCCATAGCTCCCCGTATCCCGCACCAGTCACCGCTCCTGCTCCCCGTAACCTCCACCAGTCACCTCTCCTGCTCCCTGTATCCCGCACCAGTCACCTCTCCTGCTTCCCGTATCCCGCACCAGTCACCCATAGCTCCCCGTATCCCGCACCAGTCACCTCTCCTGCTCCCCGTATCCAGCACCAGTCACCTCTCCTGCTCCCCGTATCCCGCACCAGTCACCTCTCCTACTCCCCGTATCCCACCAGTCACCGCTCCTGCTCCCCGTAACCTCCACCAGTCACCTCTCCTGCTCCCCGTATCCCGCACCAGTCACCTCTCCTGCTTCCCGTATCCCGCACCAGTCACCCATAGCTCCCCGTATCCCGCACCAGTCACCTCTCCTGCTCCCCGTATCCCTCACCAGTCACCTCTCCTGCTCCCCGTATCCCGCACCAGTCACCTCTCCTACTCCCCGTATCCCGCACCAGTCACCGCTCCTGCTCCCCGTAACCTCCATCAGTCACCTCTCCTGCTCCCCGTATCCCGCACCAGTCACCTCTCCTGCTCCCCGTATCCCGCACCAGTCACCTCTCCTGCTCCCCGAATCCCGCACCAGTCACCTCTCCTGCTCCCCGTATCCCGCACCAGTCACCTCTCCTGCTCCCCGTATCCCGCACCAGTCACCTCTCCTGCTCCCCGAATCCCGCACCAGTCACCTCTCCTGCTCCCCGTATCGCACCAGTCACCTCTCCTGCTCCCCATATCCCGCACCAGTCACCTCTCCTGCTCCCCGTATCCCGCACCATCCACCTCTCCTGCTCCCCGTATCCCGCACCAGTCACCTCTCCTGCTCCCCGAATCCCGCACCAGTCACCTCTCCTGCTCCCCGTATCGCACCAGTCACCTCTCCTGCTCCCCATATCCCGCACCAGTCACCTCTCCTGCTCCCCGTATCCCGTACCAGTCACCTCTCCTGTTACCCGTATCCCGCACCAGTCACCGCTCCTGCTCCCCGTATCCCGCACCAGTCACCTCTCCTGCTCCCCGTATCCCGCACCAGTCACCTCTCCTGCTCCCCGTATCCCGCACCAGTCACCTCTCCTGCTCCCCGTATCCTCCACCAGTCACCTCTCCTGCTCCCCGTATAACGCACCAGTCACCTCTCCTGCTCCCCGTATCCCGCACCAGTCACCTCTCCTGCTCCCCGTATCCCGCACCAGTCACCTCTCCTGCTCCCCGTATCCCGCACCAGTCACCTCTCCTGCTCCCCATATCCCGCACCAGTCACCTCTCCTGCTCCCCGTATCCCGCACCAGTCACCTCTCCTGCTCCCCGTATCCCGCACCAGTCCCCGCTTCTGCTCCCCGTATCCCGCACCAGTCACCTCTCCTGCTCCCCGTATCCCGGACCAGTCACCTCTCCTGCTGCCCGTGTCAAGCACCAGTCACCTCTCCTGCTCCCCGTATCCCGCACCAGTCCCCGCTTCTGCTCCCCGTATCCCGCACCAGTCACCTCTCCTGCTCCCCGTATCCCGCACCAGTCACCTCTCCTGCTCCCCGTATCCCGCACCATTCACCTCTCCTGCTCCCCGTATCCCGCACCAGTCACCTCTCCTGCTCCCCGTATCCTCCACCAGTCACCTTTCCTGCTCCCCGTATCCAGCACCAGTCACCTCTCCCCGTATCCCGCACCAGTCACCTCTCCTGCTCCCCGTCTCCCGCACCAGTCACCTCTCCTGCTCCCCGTATCCCGCACCAGTCAACTCTCCTGCTCCCCGTATCCCGCACCAGTCACCTCTCCTGCTCCCCGTATCCCGCACCAGTCACCTCTCCTGCTCCCCGTATCCCGCACCAGTCACCTCTCCTGCTCCCCGTATCCCGCACCAGTCACCGCTCCTGCTCCCCGTATCCTCCACCAGTCACCTCTCCTGCTCCCCGTATAACGCACCAGTCACCTCTCCTGCTCCCCGTCTCCCGCACCAGTCACCTCTCCTGCTCCCCGTATCCCGCACCAGTCACGGCTCCTGCTCCCCGTATCCCGCACCAGTCACCTCTCCTGCTCCCCGTATAACGCACCAGTCACCTCTCCTGCACCCCGTATCCTGCACCAGTCACCTCTCCTGCTCCCCGTATCCCGCACCAGTCACCGCTCCCCGTATCCCGCACCAGTCCCCTCTCCTGCTCCCCGTATCCCGCACCAGTCACCTCTCCTGCTCCCCGTATCCCGCACCAGTCACCTCTCCTGCTCCCCGTATCCCGCACCAGTCACCGCTCCTGCTCCCCGTATCCCGCACCAGTCACCTCTCCTGCTCCCCGTATCCCGCACCAGTCACCTCTCCTGCTCCCCGTCTCCCGCACCAGTCACCTCTCCTGCTCCCCGTATCCCGCACCAGTCACGGCTCCTGCTCCCCGTATCCCGCACCAGTCACCTCTCCTGCTCCCCGTATCCCGCACCAGTCACCTCTCCTGCTCCCCGTATCCCGCACCAGTCACCGCTCCTTCTCCCCGTATCCTCCACCAGTCACCTCTCCTGCTCCCCGTATCCCGCACCAGTCACCTCTCCTGCTCCCCGTATCCTCCACCAGTCACCTCTCCTGCTCCCCGTATCCCGCACCAGTCACCTCTCCTGCTCCCCGTATCCCGCACCAGTCACCTCTCCTGCTCCCCGTATCCCGCACCAGTCACCTCTCCCCGTATCCCGCACCAGTCACCTCTCCTGCTCCCCGTCTCCCGCACCAGTCACCTCTACTGCTCCCCGTATCCCGCACCAGTCACGGCTCCTGCTCCCCGTATCCCGCACCAGTCACCTCTCCTGCTCCCCGTATCCCGCACCAGTCACCGCTCCTGCTCCCCGTATCCTCCACCAGTCTCCTCTCCTGCTCCCCGTATCCAGCACCAGTCACCTCTCCTGCTCCCCGTATCCCGCACCAGTCACCTCTCCTGCTCCCCGTAACCTCCACCAGTCACCTCTGCTGCTCCCCGTATCCAGCACCAGTCACCTCTCCTGCTCCCCGTATCCAGCACCAGTCACCTCTCCTGCTCCCCGTATCCCGCACCAGTCACCTCTCCTGCTCCCCGTATCCCGCACCAGTCACCTCTCCTGCTCCCCGTATCCCGCACCAGTCACCTCTCCTGCTCCCCGTATCCAGCACCAGTCACCTCTCCTGCTCCCCGTATCCAGCACCAGTCACCTCTCCTGCTCCCCGTATCCAGCACCAGTCACCTCTCCTGCTCCCCGTATCCCGCACCAGTCACCTCTCCTGCTCCCCGTATCCCGCAACCAGTCCCCTCTCCTGCTCCCCGTATCCCGCACCAGTCACCTCTCCTGCTCCCCGTATCCCGCACCAGTCACCTCTCCTGCTCCCCGTATCCCGCACCAGTCCCCTCTCCTGCTCCCCGTATCCCGCACCAGTCACCTCTCCTGCTCCCCGTATCCCGCACCAGTCACCTCTCCTGCTCCCCGTATCCAGCACCAGTCACCTCTCCTGCTCCCCGTATCCCGCACCAGTCACCTCTCCTGCTCCCCGTATCCCGCACCAGTCACCTCTCCTGCTCCCCGTATCCAGCACCAGTCACCGCTCCTGCTCCCCGTATCCCGCACCAGTCACCTCTCCTGCTACCCGTATCGCACCAGTCACCTCTCCTGCTCCCCGTATCCCGCACCAGTCACCTCTCCTGCTCCCCGTATCCCACACCAGTCACCTCTCCTGCTCCCCGTATCCCGCACCAGTCACCTCTCCTGCTCCCCGTATCCCGCACCAGTCACCTCTCCTGCTCCCCGTATCCCGCACCAGTCACCTCTCCTGCTCCCCGTATCCCGCACCAGTCACCTCTCCTGCTCCCCGTATCCCGCACCAGTCACCTCTCCTGCTCCCCGTATCCCGCACCAGTCACCTCTCCTGCTCCCCATATCCCGCACCAGTCACCTCTCCTGCTCCCGGTATCCCGCACCAGTCACCTCTTCTGCTCCCCGTATCCAGCACCAGTCACCTCTCCTGCTCCCGGTATCCCGCACCAGTCACCTCTTCTGCTCCCCGTATCCCGCACCAGTCACCTCTCCTGCTCCCCGTATCCCGCACCAGTCACCTCTCCTGCTCCCCGTATCCCGCACCAGTCACCTCTTCTGCTCCCCGTATCCCACACCAGTCACCTCTCCTGCTCCCCGTATCCAGCACCAGTCACCTCTCCTGCTACCCGTATCGCACCAGTCACCTCTCCTGCTCCCTGTATCCCGCACCAGTCACCTCTCCTGCTCCCCGTATCCCGCACCAGTCACCTCTCCTGCTCCCCGTATCCCGCACCAGTCACCTCTCCTGCTCCCCGTATCCAGCACCAGTCACCTCTCCTGCTACCCGTATCGCACCAGTCACCTCTCCTGCTCCCTGTATCCCGCACCAGTCACCTCTCCTGCTCCCCGTATCCCGCACCAGTCACCTCTCCTGCTCCCCGTATCCCGCACCAGTCACCTCTCCTGCTCCCCGTATCCCGCACCAGTCACCTCTCCTACTCCCCGTATCCCGCACCAGTCACCGGTCCTGCTCCCCGTAACCTCCACCAGTCACCTCTCCTGCTCCCCGTATCCCGCACCAGTCACCTCTCCTGCTCCCCGTATCCCGCACCAGTCACCTCTCCTGCTCCCCGTATCCCGCACCAGTCACCTCTCCTGCACCCCGTATCCCGCACCAGTCACCTCTTCTGCTCCCCGTATCCAGCACCAGTCACCTCTCCTGCTCCCCGTATCGCACAAGTCACCTCTCCTGCTCCCCGTATCCCGCACCAGTCACCTCTCCTGCTCCCCGTATCCCGCACCAGTCACCTCTCCTGCTCCCCGTATCCCGCACCAGTCACCTCTCCTGCTCCCCATATCCCGCACCAGTCACCTCTCCTGCTCCCCGTATCCCGCACCAGTCACCTCTCCTGCTCCCCGTATCCCCCACCAGTCACCTCTCCTGCTCCCCGTATCCCGCACCAGTCACCTCTCCTGCTCCCCGTATCCCGCACCAGTCACGGCTCCTGCTCCCCGTATCCCGCACCAGTCACCTCTCCTGCTCCCCGTATCCCGCACCAGTCACCTCTCCTGCTCCCCGTCTCCCACACCAGTCACCTCTCCTGCTCCCCGTCTCCCGCACCAGTCACCTCTCCTGCTCCCCGTATCCCGCACCAGTCACCTCTCCTGCTCCCCGTATCCCGCACCAGTCACCTCTCCTGCTCCCCGTATCCCGCACCAGTCACCTCTCCTGCTCCCCGTATCCCGCACCAGTCACCTCTCCTGCTCCCCGTATTCCGCACCAGTCACCTCTCCTGCTCCCCGTATCCCGCACCAGTCACCTCTCCAGCTCCCCGTATCCCACACCAGTCACCTCTCCTGCTCCCCGTATCCCGCACCAGTCACCTCTCCAGCTCCCCGTATCCCACACCAGTCACCTCTCCTGCTCCCCGTATCCAGCACCAGTCACTTCTCCTGCTCCCCGTATCCCGCACCAGTCACCTCTCCTGCTCCCCGTCTCCCACACCAGTTACCTCTCCTGCTCCCCGTCTCCCGCACCAGTCACCTCTCCTGCTCCCCGTATCCCGCACCAGTCACCTCTCCTGCTCCCCGTATCCCGCACCAGTCACCTCTCCTGCTCCCCGTATCCCGCACCAGTCCCCTCTCCTGCTCCCCGTATCCCGCACCAGTCCCCTCTCCTGCTCCCCGTATCCCGCACCAGTCACCTCTCCTGCTCCCCGTCTCCCGCACCAGTCACCTCTCCTGCTCCCCGTATCCTCTACCAGTCACCTCTCCTGCTCCCCGTGTCCCGCACCAGTCACCTCTCCCGTTCCCCGTATCCTCCACCAGTCACCTCTCCTGCTCCCCGTATCCAGCACCAGTCACCTCTCCTGCTCCCCGTATCCAGCACCAGTCACCTCTCCTGCTCCCCGTATCCAGCACCAGTCACCTCTCCTGCTCCCCGTATCCCGCACCAGTCACCTCTCCTGCTCCCCGTATCCCGCACCAGTCACCTCTCCTGCTCCCCGTATCCTCCACCAGTCACCTATCCTGCTCCCCGTATCCCGCACCAGTCACCTCTCCTGCTCCCCGTATCCCGCACCAGTCACGGCTCCTGCTCCCCGTATCCCGCACCAGTCACCTCTCCTGCTCCCCGTATCCCGCACCAGTCACCTCTCCTGCTCCCCGTATCCCGCACCAGTCACCTCTCCTGCTCCCCGTATCCCGCACCAGTCACCTCTCCTGCTCCCCGTATCCCGCACCAGTCACCTCTCCTGCTCCCCGTCTCCCACACCAGTCACCTCTCCTGCTCCCCGTCTCCCACACCAGTCACCTCTCCTGCTCCCCGTCTCCCGCACCAGTCACCTCTCCTGCTCCCCGTATCCCGCACCAGTCACCTCTCCTGCTCCCCGTATCCCGCACCAGTCACCTCTCCTGCTCCCCGTCTCCCACACCAGTCACCTCTCCTGCTCCCCGTATCCCGCACCAGTCACCTCTCCTGCTCCCCGTATCCCGCACCAGTCACCTCTCCTGCTCCCCGTATCCCGCACCAGTCACCTCTCCTGCTCCCCGTCTCCCACACCAGTCACCTCTCCTGCTCCCCGTCTCCCACACCAGTCACCTCTCCTGCTCCCCGTCTCCCGCACCAGTCTCCTCTCCTGCTCCCCGTATTCCGCACCAGTCACCTCTCCTGCTCCCCGTATCCCGCACCAGTCACCTCTCCTGCTCCCCGTCTCCCACACCAGTCACCTCTCCTGCTCCCCGTATCCCGCACCAGTCACCTCTCCTGCTCCCCGTATCCCGCACCAGTCACCTCTCCTGCTCCCCGTATCCCGCACCAGTCACCTCTCCTGCTCCCCGTATCCCGCACCAGTCACCTCTCCTGCTCCCCGTATCCCGCACCAGTCACCTCTCCTGCTACCCGTATCGCACCAGTCACCTCTCCTGCTCCCCGTATCCAGCACCAGTCACCTCTCCTGCTACCCGTATCGCACCAGTCACCTCTCCTGCTCCCCGTATTCCGCACCAGTCACCTCTCCTGCTCCCCGTATCCCGCACCAGTCACCTCTCCTGCTCCCCGTATCCCGCACCAGTCACCTCTCCTGCTCCCCGTATCCAGCACCAGTCACCTCTCCTGCTCCCCGTATCCCGCACCAGTCACCTCTCCTGCTCCACGTATCCCGCACCAGTCACCTCTCCTGCTCCCCATCTCCCACACCAGTCACCTCTCCTGCTCCCCGTATCCCGCACCAGTCCCCTCTCCCGCTCCCCGTATCCCGCACCAGTCCCCTCTCCTGCTCCCCGTATCCCGCACCAGTCACCTCTCCTGCTCCCCGTCTCCCGCACCAGTCCCCTCTCCTGCTCCCCGTATCCCGCACCAGTCACGGCTCCTGCTCCCCGTATCCCGCACCAGTCACCTCTCCTGCTCCCCGTCTCCCGCACCAGTCACCTCTCCTGCTCCCCGTCTCCCGCACCAGTCACCTCTCCTGCTCCCCGTCTCCCACACCAGTCACCTCTCCTGCTCCCCGTCTCCCGCACCAGTCACCTCTCCTGCTCCCCGTCTCCCGCACCAGTCACCTCTCCTGCTCCCCGTCTCCCGCACCAGTCACCTCTCCTGCTCCCCGTATCCCGCACCAGTCACCTCTCCTGCTCCCCGTATCCCGCACCAGTCACCTCTCCTGCTCCCCGTATCCCGCACCAGTCACCTCTCCTGCTCCCCGTATCCCGCACCAGTCACCTCTCCTGCTCCCCGTATCCCGCACCAGTCACCTCTCCTGCTTCCCGAATCCCGCACCAGTCACCTCTCCTGCTCCCCGTATCCCGCACCAGTCACCTCTCCTGCTCCCCGTATCCCGCACCAGTCACCCCTCCTGCTCCCCGTATCCCGCACCAGTCACCGCTCCTGCTCCCCGTATAACGCACCAGTCACCTCTCCTGCTCCCCGTATCCCGCACCAGTCACCTCTCCTGCTCCCCGTATCCCGCACCAGTCACCTCTCCTGCTCCCCGTATCCCGCACCAGTCACCTCTCCTGCTCCCCGTATCCCGCACCAGTCACCTCTCCTGCTCCCCGTATCCCGCACCAGTCACCTCTCCTGCTTCCCGAATCCCGCACCAGTCACCTCTCCTGCTCCCCGTATCCCGCACCAGTCACCTCTCCTGCTCCCCGTATCCCGCACCAGTCACCCCTCCTGCTCCCCGTATCCCGCACCAGTCACCGCTCCTGCTCCCCGTATAACGCACCAGTCACCTCTCCTGCTCCCCGTATAATGCACCAGTCACCTCTCCTGCTCCCCGTATCCCGCACCAGTCCCCTCTCCAGCTCCCTGCATCCTCCACCAGTCACCTCTCCTGCTCCCCTTATCCCGCACCAGTCACCTCTCCTGCTCCCCGTATCCCGCACCAGTCACCTCTCCTGCTCCCCGTATCCCGCACCAGTCACCTCTCCTGCTCCCCGTATCCCGCACCAGTCACCGCTCCTGCTCCCCGTATCCCGCACCAGTCACCTCTCCTGCTCCCCGTATCCTCTACCAGTCACCTCTCCTGCTCCCCGTATCCCGCACCAGTCACCTCTCCTGCTCCCCGTATCCCGCACCAGTCACCTCTCCTGCTCCCCGTATCCAGCACCAGTCACCTCTCCTGCTCCCCGTATCCCGCACCAGTCACCTCTCCTGCTCCCCGTATCCCACACCAGTCACCTCTCCTGCTCCCCGTATCCAGCACCAGTCACCTCTCCTGCTCCCCGTATCCCGCACCAGTCACCTCTCCTGCACCCCGTATCCCGCACCAGTCACCTCTCCTGCTCCCCGTATCCCGCACCAGTCACCTCTCCTGCTCCCCATCTCCCACACCA
The DNA here is from genome assembly GCF_028390025.1 of Pseudophryne corroboree. Classification (NCBI taxonomy): domain Eukaryota; kingdom Metazoa; phylum Chordata; class Amphibia; order Anura; family Myobatrachidae; genus Pseudophryne; species Pseudophryne corroboree. Next base: position 2,559,742 of record NC_086447.1, on the reverse strand, counting down.
GTCACCTCTCCTGCTCCCCGTATCCCGCACCAGTCCCCTCTCCCGCTCCCCGTATCCCGCACCAGTCACCTCTCCTGCTCCCCGTCTCCCGCACCAGTCCCCTCTCCTGCTCCCCGTATCCCGCACCAGTCACCTCTCCTGCTCCCCGTATCCCGCACCAGTCCCCTCTCCTGCTCCCCGTATCCCGCACCAGTCACCTCTCCTGCTCCCCGTATCCCGCACCAGTCACCTCTCCCGCTCCCCGTATCCCGCACCAGTCACGGCTCCCGCTCCCCGTATCCCGCACCAGTCACCTCTCCTGCTCCCCGTCTCCCGCACCAGTCACCTCTCCTGCTCCCCGTCTCCCGCACCAGTCACCTCTCCTGCTCCCCGTCTCCCGCACCAGTCACCTCTCCTGCTCCCCGTCTCCCGCACCAGTCACCTCTCCTGCTCCCCGTATCCCGCACCAGTCACCTCTCCTGCTCCCCGTATCCTGCACCAGTCACCTCTCCTGCTCCCCGTATCCCGCACCAGTCACCTCTCCTGCTCCCCGTATCCCGCACCAGTCACCTCTCCTGCTCCCCGTATCCCCCACCAGTCACCTCTCCTGCTCCCCGTATCCCGCACCAGTCACCTCTCCTGCTCCCCGTATCCCGCACCAGTCACCTCTCCTGCTCCCCGTATCCCGCACCAGTCACCTCTCCTGCTCCCCGTATCCCGCACCAGTCACCTCTCCTGCTCCCTGTATCCTCCACCAGTCACCTCTCCTGCTCCCCGTATCCCGCACCAGTCACCTCTCCTGCTCCCCGTATCCCGCACCAGTCACCTCTCCTGCTCCCCGTATCCCACACCAGTCACCTCTCCTGCTCCCCGTATCCCGCACCAGTCACCTCTCCTGCTCCCCGTATCCCGCACCAGTCACCTCTCCTGCTTCCCGAATCCCGCACCAGTCACCTCTCCTGCTCCCCGTATCCCGCACCAGTCACCTCTCCTGCTCCCCGTATCCCGCACCAGTCACCTCTCCTGCTCCCCGTATCCCGCACCAGTCACCTCTCCTGCTCCCTGTATCCTCCACCAGTCACCTCTCCTGCTCCCCGTATCCCGCACCAGTCACCTCTCCTGCTCCCCGTATCCCGCACCAGTCACCTCTCCTGCTCCCCGTATCCCGCACCAGTCACCTCTCCTGCTCCCTGTATCCAGCACCAGTCACCTCTCCTGCTCCCCGTATCCCGCACCAGTCACCTCTCCTGCTCCCCGTATCCCGCACCAGTCACCTCTCCTGCTCCCTGTATCCCGCACCAGTCACCTCTCCTGCTCCCCGTATCCCGCACCAGTCACCTCTCCTGCTCCCTGTATCCCGCACCAGTCACCTCTCCTGCTCCCCGTATCCCGCACCAGTCACCTCTCCTGCTTCCCGTATCCCGCATCAGTCACCGCTCCTGCTCCCCGTATCCAGCACCAGTCACCTCTCCTGCTCCCCGTATCCCGCACCAGTCACCTCTCCTGCTCCCCGTATCCCACACCAGTCACCTCTCCTGCTCCCCGTATCCAGCACCAGTCACCTCTCCTGCTCCCCGTATCCCGCACCAGTCACCTCTCCTGCACCCCGTATCCCGCACCAGTCACCTCTCCTGCTCCCCGTATCCCGCACCAGTCACCTCTCCTGCTCCCCATCTCCCACACCAGTCACCTCTCCTGCTCCCCGTATCCCGCACCAGTCCCCTCTCCCGCTCCCCGTATCCCGCACCAGTCACCTCTCCTGCTCCCCGTCTCCCGCACCAGTCCCCTCTCCTGCTCCCCGTATCCCGCACCAGTCACCTCTCCTGCTCCCCGTATCCCGCACCAGTCCCCTCTCCTGCTCCCCGTATCCCGCACCAGTCACCTCTCCTGCTCCCCGTATCCCGCACCAGTCACCTCTCCCGCTCCCCGTATCCCGCACCAGTCACGGCTCCTGCTCCCCGTATCCCGCACCAGTCACCTCTCCTGCTCCCCGTCTTCCGCACCAGTCACCTCTCCTGCTCCCCGTCTCCCGCACCAGTCACCTCTCCTGCTCCCCGTCTCCCACACCAGTCACCTCTCCTGCTCCCCGTCTCCCGCACCAGTCACCTCTCCCCGTATCCCGCACCAGTCACCTCTCCTGCTCCCCGTATCCCGCACCAGTCACCTCTCCTGCTCCCCGTATCCTGCACCAGTCACCTCTCCTGCTCCCCGTATCCCGCACCAGTCACCTCTCCTGCTCCCCGTATCCCGCACCAGTCACCTCTCCTGCTCCCCGTATCCCCCACCAGTCACCTCTCCTGCTCCCCGTATCCCGCACCAGTCACCTCTCCTGCTCCCCGTATCCCGCACCAGTCACCTCTCCTGCTTCCCGAATCCCGCACCAGTCACCTCTCCTGCTCCCCGTATCCCGCACCAGTCACCTCTCCTGCTCCCCGTATCCCGCACCAGTCACCTCTCCTGCTCCCCGTATCCCGCACCAGTCACCTCTCCTGCTCCCTGTATCCTCCACCAGTCACCTCTCCTGCTCCCCGTATCCCGCACCAGTCACCTCTCCTGCTCCCCGTATCCCGCACCAGTCACCTCTCCTGCTCCCTGTATCATCCACCAGTCACCTCTCCTGCTCCCCGTATCCCGCACCAGTCACCTCTCCTGCTCCCCGTATCCCGCACCAGTCACCTCTCCTGCTCCCTGTATCCCGCACCAGTCACCTCTCCTGCTCCCCGTATCCCGCACCAGTCACCTCTCCTGCTCCCTGTATCCCGCACCAGTCACCTCTCCTGCTCCCCGTATCCCGCACCAGTCACCTCTCCTGCTTCCCGTATCCCGCATCAGTCACCGCTCCTGCTCCCCGTATCCAGCACCAGTCACCTCTCCTGCTCCCCGTATCCCGCACCAGTCACCTCTGCTGCTCCCCGTATCCCGCACCAGTCACCTCTCCTGCTCCCCGTATCCCGCACCAGTCACCCCCAGCTCCCCGTATCCCGCACCAGTCACCTCTCCTGCTCCCTGTATCCCGCACCAGTCACCTCTCCTGCTCCCCGTATCCCGCACCAGTCACCTCTCCTGCTTCCCGTATCCCGCACCAGTCACCTCTCCTGCTCCCCGTATCCAGCACCAGTCACCTCTCCTGCTCCCCGTATCCCGCACCAGTCACCTCTGCTGCTCCCCGTATCCCGCACCAGTCACCTCTCCTGCTCCCCGTATCCCGCACCAGTCACCCCCAGCTCCCCGTATCCCGCACCAGTCACCTCTCCTGCTCCCCGTATCCCGCACCAGTCACCTCTCCTGCTCCCCGTATCCCGCACCAGTCACCGCTCCTGCTCCCCGTATCCCGCACCAGTCACCTCTTCTGCTCCCCGTATCCCGCACCAGTCACCTCTCCTGCTCCCCGTATCCCGCACCAGTCACCTCTCCTGCTCCCCGTATCCCGCACCAGTCACCTCTCCTGCTCCCCGTATCCCGCACCAGTCACCTCTCCTGCTCCCCGTATCCCGCACCAGTCACCTCTCCTGCTCCCCGTATCCCGCACCAGTCACCTCTCCTGCTCCCCGTATCCTCTACCAGTCACCTCTCCTGCTCCCCGTATCCCGCACCAGTCACCTCTCCTGCTCCCCGTCTCCCGCACCAGTCCCCTCTCCTGCTCCCCGTATCCTGCACCAGTCCCCTCTCCTGCTCCCCGTATCCCCCACCAGTCACCTCTCCTGCTCCCCGTATCCCGCACCAGTCACCTCTCCTGCTCCCCGTATCCCGCACCAGTCACGGCTCCTGCTCCCCGTATCCAGCACCAGTCACCTCTCCTGCTCCCCGTATCCCGCACCAGTCACCTCTCCTGCTCCCCGTATCCCGCACCAGTCCCCTCTCCTGCTCCCCGTATCCTGCACCAGTCCCCTCTCCTGCTCCCCGTATCCCCCACCAGTCACCTCTCCTGCTCCCCGTATCCCGCACCAGTCACCTCTCCTGCTCCCCGTATCCCGCACCAGTCACGGCTCCTGCTCCCCGTATCCAGCACCAGTCACCTCTCCTGCTCCCCGTATCCCGCACCAGTCACCTCTCCTGCTACCCGTATCCCGCACCAGTCACCTCTCCTGCTCCCCGTATCCCGCACCAGTCACCTCTCCTGCTCCCAGTATCCCGCACCAGTCACCTCTCCTGCTCCCCGTATCCCGCACCAGTCACCTCTCCTGCTCCCAGTATCCTCCACCAGTCACCTCTCCTGCTCCCCGTATCCAGCACCAGTCACCTCTCCTGCTACCCGTATCCCGCACCAGTCACGGCTCCTGCTCCCCGTATCCAGCACCAGTCACCTCTCCTGCTCCCCGTATCCCGCACCAGTCACCTCTCCTGCTCCCAGTATCCCGCACCAGTCACCTCTCCTGCTCCCCGTATCCCGCACCAGTCACCTCTCCTGCTCCCAGTATCCTCCACCAGTCACCTCTCCTGCTCCCCGTATCCAGCACCAGTCACCTCTCCTGCTACCCGTATCCCGCACCAGTCACGGCTCCTGCTCCCCGTATCCCGCACCAGTCACCTCTCCTGCTCCCCGTATCCCGCACCAGTCACCTCTCCTGCTCCCCGTATCCCACACCAGTCACCTCTCCTGCTCCCGTATCCCGCACCAGTCCCCTCTCCTGCTCCCCGTATCCAGCACCAGTCACGGCTCCTGCTCCCCGTATCCCGCACCAGTCACCTCTCCTGCTCCCCGTATCCCGCACCAGTCACCTCTCCTGCTCCCCGTATCCCACACCAGTCACCTCTCCTGCTCCCGTATCCCGCACCAGTCACCTCTCCTGCTCCCCGTATCCAGCACCAGTCACCTCTCCTGCTACCCGTATCCCGCACCAGTCACGGCTCCTGCTCCCCGTATCCCGCACCAGTCACCTCTCCTGCTCCCCGTATCCCGCACCAGTCACCTCTCCTGCTCCCCGTATCCCGCACCAGTCACCTCTCCTGCTCCCGTATCCCGCACCAGTCACCTCTCCTGCTTCCTGTATCCCGCACCAGTCACCTCTCCTGCTCCCTGTATCCCGCACCAGTCACCTCTCCTGCTCCCCGTATCCAGCACCAGTCACCGCTCCTGCTCCCCGTATCCTCCACCAGTCACCTCTCCTGCTCCCCGTATCCCGCACCAGTCACCTCTCCTGCTCCCCGTATCCCGCACCAGTCACCTCTCCTGCTTCCCGTATCCTCCACCAGTCACCTCTCCTGCTCCCCGTATCCCGCACCAGTCACCTCTCCTGCTCCCCGTATCCCGCACCAGTCCCCTCTCCTGCTCCCCGTATCCCCCACCAGTCACCTCTCCTGCTCCCCGTATCCCGCACCAGTCACCTCTCCTGCTCCCCGTATCCCGCACCAGTCACCTCTCCTGCTCCCCGTATCCCGCACCAGTCACCTCTCCTGCTCCCTGTATCCCGCACCAGTCACCTCTCCTGCTCCCCGTATCCCGCACCAGTCACCTCTCCTGCTCCCCGTATCCCGCACCAGTCACCTCTCCTGCTCCCCGTATCCCGCACCAGTCACCTCTCCTGCTCCCCGTATCCCGCACCAGTCACCTCTCCTGCTCCCCGTATCCCGCACCAGTCACCTCTCCTGCTCCCCGTATCCCGCACCAGTCACCCCTCCTGCTCCCCGTATCCCGCACCAGTCACCTCTCCTGCTCCCCGTATCCCGCACCAGTCACCTCTCCTGCTCCCCGTATCCCGCACCAGTCACCTCTCCTGCTCCCCGTATCCCGCACCAGTCACCTCTCCTGCTCCCCGTATCCCGCACCATCCACCTCTCCAGCTCCCCGTATCCCGCACCAGTCACCTCTCCTGCTCCCCGTATCCCGCACCAGTCACCTCTCCTGCTCCCCGTATCCCACACCAGTCACCTCTCCTGCTCCCCGTATCCCGCACCAGTCACCTCTCCTGCTCCCCGTATCCCACACCAGTCACCTCTCCTGCTCCCCGTATCCCGCACCAGTCACCTCTCCTGCTCCCCGTATCCCGCACCAGTCACCGCTCCTGCTCCCCGTATCCCGCACCAGTCACCTCTCCTGCTCCCCATATCCTCTACCAGTCACCTCTCCTGCTCCCCGTATCCCGCACCAGTCACCTCTCCTGCTCCCCGTATCCCGCACCAGTCACCTCTCCTGCTCCCCGTATCCCGCACCAGTCACCTCTCCTGCTCCCCGTATCCCGCACCATCCACCTCTCCTGCTCCCCGTATCCCGCACCAGTCACCTCTCCTGCTCCCCGTATCCAGCACCAGTCCCCTCTCCTGCTCCCCGTATCCCGCACCAGTCACCTCTCCTGCTCCCCGTATCCCGCACCAGTCACCTCTCCTGCTCCCCGTATCCCGCATGGTCTTACTCTGGTGCCGGGTGACGCGGCGGGTGTGCCGGGCGATGCTCGGGCTCCGGAGAATGGCTTTACCGGCGGATTTCAGGGCGTCCATTGCACAGAAGAGACAGCGGGGAGACGCCCATGTGGGTGGTACGCAACAGTGCCCCACCCTGATAGGGGCGGAGCCAAGGCTGCCTTAGTGAGGAGCGCGGCGGTTAAAAGGGGCGTGGCTGGAAAGAGATGGACAGCGGGCAAGGAAGGAGATGCGGGCTGAGGAGGCGGGGCAGAGTTAGAAGGAGGCGGGGTCACTGTCAGTAAAGAATATGAGTAGGTAGGGAGGCGGGTCAAGTGGGGATGTGGGCGGGAGGGGGCGGAGCATATGCAGAGCTAGATATAAGGAGATGTAACAGTGAGAAGAGAGGTTTCCCATAGCAACCAATCAGCTTCTCTCTATCATTTTATACAATGTGTTTTATAAACGCTAGCTACATGCTGATTGGTTTCTATGTACAACACTTCTCCCCACATCCAGTCCTGGAGCAACATAGGATTTATACAGGGGGGTCCTAATAATAGCTGTATGAGAGCCCTGTACCCTGTATTGTGTATGAGAGCCCTGTACCCTGTATTGTGTATGAGAGCCCTGTACCCTGTATTGTGTATGAGAGCCCTGTACCCTGTATTGTGTATGAGAGCCCTGTACCCTGTATTGTGTATGAGAGCCCTGTACCCTGTATTGTGTATGAGAGCCCTGTACCCTGTATTGTGTATGAGAGAGCCCTGTACCCTGTATTGTGTATGAGAGCCCCGTACCCTGTATTGTGTATGACAGAGCCCTGTACCCTGTATTGTGTATGAGAGCCCTGTACCCTGTATTGTGCATGAGAGCCCTGTACCCTGTATTGTGTATGAGAGCCCTGTACCCTGTATTGTGTATGACACTGCCCAGTACCCTGTATTGTGTATGAGAGCCCTGCACCCTGTATTGTGTATGAGAGCCCTGTACCCTGTATTGTGTATGACACTGCCCAGTACCCTGTATTGTGTATGAGAGCCCTGCACCCTGTATTGTGTATGAGAGCCCTGTATTGTGTATGAGAGCCCTGTACCCGTATTGTGTATGAGAGCCCTGCACCCTGTATTGTGTATGAGAGCCCTGTATTGTGTATGAGAGCCCTGTACCCTGTATTGTGTATGAGAGCCCTGTACCCTGTATTGTGTATGACACTGCCCAGTACCCTGTATTGTGTATGAGAGCCCTGCACCCTGTATTGTGTATGAGAGCCCTGTACTGTGTATGAGAGCCCTGTACCCGTATTGTGTATGAGAGCCCTGCACCCTGTATTGTGTATGAGAGCCCTGTATTGTGTATGAGAGCCCTGTACCCGTATTGTGTATGAGAGCCCTGTACCCTGTATTGTGTATGACAGAGCCCAGTACCCTGTATTGTGTATGAGAGCCCTGCACCCTGTATTGTGTATGAGAGCCCTATATTGTGTATGAGAGCCCTGTACCCTGTATTGTGTATTAGAGCCCTGTATTGTGTATGAGAGCCCTGTACCCTGTATTGTGTATGAGAGCCCTGTACCCTGTATTGTGTATGAGAGCCCTGTACCCTGTATTGTGTATGAGAGCCCTGTACCCTGTATTGTGTATGACAGAGCCCTGTACCCTGTATTGTGTATGAGAGCCCTGTACCCTGTATTGTGTATGAGAGCCCTGTTCCCTGTATTGTGTATGAGAGCCCTGTACCCTGTATTGTGTATGAGAGCCCTGTACCCTGTATTGTGTATGAGAGCCCTGTACCCTGTATTGTGTATGAGAGCCCTGTACCCTGTATTGTGTATGAGAGAGCCCTGTACCCTGTATTGTGTATGAGAGCCCCGTACCCTGTATTGTGTATGACAGAGCCCTGCACCCTGTATTGTGTATGAGAGCCCTGTACCCTGTATTGTGTATGACAGAGCCCCGTACCCTGGATTGTGTATGACAGAGCCCTGTACCCTGTATTGTATATGACAGAGCCCTGCACCCTGTATTGTATATGACAGAGCCCTGTACCCTGGATTGTGTATGACAGAGCCCTGTACCCTGTATTGTATATGACAGAGCCCTGTACCCTGTGTTGTGTATGAGAGCCCTGCACCCTGTATTGTGTATGACAGAGCCCTGTATTGTGTATGACAGAGCCCTGTACCCTGTATTGTGTATGAGAGCCCTGCACCCTGCATTGTGTATGAGAGCCCTGTACCCTGTATTGTGTATGAGAGCCCTGTACCCTGTATTGTGTATGAGAGCCCTGCACCCTGTATTGTGTATGAGAGCCCTGTACCCTGTATTGTGTATGACAGAGCCCTGTACCCTGTATTGTGTATGAGAGCCCTGTACCCTGTATTGTGTATGAGAGCCCTGTACCCTATATTGTGTATGAGAGCCCTGTACCCTGTATTGTGTACGACAGAGCCCTGCGCCCTGTATTGTGTATGACAGAGCCCCGTACTCTGTATTGTGTATGACAGAGCCCCGTACCCTGTATTGTGTATGAGAGCCCTGCACCCTGTATTGTGTATTAGAGAGCCCTGTACCCTGCATTGTGTATGACAGAGGAGCCCTGTACCCTGTATTGTGTATGAGAGTGCCCCACACCCTGTATTGTGTATGACAGAGCCCTGCGCCCTGTATTGTGTATGAGAGCCCTGCACCCTGTATGTGTATGAGAGCCCTGCACCCTGCATTGTGTATGAGAGCCCTGTACCCTGTATTGTGTATGAGAGAGCCCCACACCCTGTATTGTGTATAACAGAGCCCTGCACCCTGTATTGTGTATGAGAGCCCCGCACCCTGTATTGTGTATGACAGAGCCCTGTACTCTGTATTGTGTATGAGAGCCCTGCGCCCTGTATTGTGTATGAGAGCCCTGCGCCCTGTATTGTGTATGAGAGCCCTGTACCCTGTATTGTGTATGAGAGCCCTGCACCCTGCATTGTGTATGAGAGAGCCCCGCACCCTGTATTGTGCATGAGAGCCCCGTACCCTGTACTGTGTATAAGAGAGCCCCACACCCTGTATTGTGTATGAGAGCCCTGCGCCCTGTATTGTGTATGAGAGAACTGCGCCCTGTATTGTGTATGAGAGCCCTGTACCCTGTATTGTGTATGAAAGAGCCCCGCACCCTGCATTGTCTATAACAGAGCCCTGCACCCTGTATTGTGTATGAGAGCTACGTACCATGTATTGTGTATGAGAGCCCTGTACCCTGTATTGTGTATGAGAGAGCCCCACACCCTGTATTGTGTATGACAGAGCCCTGCACCCTGTATTGTGTATGAGAGCCCAGTACCCTGTATTGTGTATGAGAGAGCCCCTGTGCCCTGTATTGTGTATGAGAGAGCCCTGCACCCTGTATTGTGTATGGGAGCCCCGTACCCTGTATTGTGTATGAGAGAGCCCTGTATTGTGTATATGAGAGATACACTGTCAGTGTGATGCAAGTGCTGTGTATATGAGAGATATACTGTCAGTGTGATACAAGTGCTGTGTATATGAGAGATATACTGTCAGTCTGATACAAGTGCTGTGTATATGAGAGATATACTGTCAGTGTGATACAAGTACTGTGTATCTGAGAGATACACTGTCAGTGTGATGCAAGTGCTGTGTATATGAGAGATACACTGTCAGTGTGATACAAGTGCTGTGTATATGAGAGATACACTGTCAGTGTGATACAAGTGCTGTGTATATAAGAGATACACTGTCAGTGTGATACAAGTGCTGTGTATATGAGAGATACACTGTCAGTGTGATACAAGTGCTGTGTATATGAGAGATATACTGTCAGTGTGATACAAGTGCTGTGTATATGAGAGATACATACAAGTGCTGTGTATATGAGAGATATACTGTCAGTGTGATACAAGTGCTGTGTATATGAGAGATATACTGTCAGTGTGATACAAGTTCTGTGTATATGAGAGATATACTGTCAGTGTGATACAAGTACTGTGTATATGAGAGATACACTGTCAGTGTGATACAAGTACTGTGTATATGAGAGATATACTGTCAGTGTGATACAAGTGCTGTGTATATGAGAGATACACTGTCAGTGTGATACAAGTGCTGTGTATATGAGAGATATACTGTCAGTGTGATACAAGTACTGTGTATATGAGAGATACACTGTCAGTGTGATGCAAGTACTTTGTATATGAGAGATACACTGTCAGTGTGATACAAGTGCTGTGTATATGAGAGATATACTGTCAGTGTGATACAAGTGCTGTGTATATAAGAGATACACTGTCAGTGTGATACAAGTGCTGTGTATATGAGAGATACACTGTCAGTGTGATACAAGTGCTGTGTATATGAGAGATATACTGTCAGTGTGATACAAGTGCTGTGTATATGAGAGATACATACAAGTGCTGTGTATATGAGAGATATACTGTCAGTGTGATACAAGTGCTGTGTATATGAGAGATATACTGTCAGTGTGATACAAGTTCTGTGTATATGAGAGATATACTGTCAGTGTGATACAAGTACTGTGTATATGAGAGATACACTGTCAGTGTGATACAAGTACTGTGTATATGAGAGATATACTGTCAGTGTGATACAAGTGCTGTGTATATGAGAGATACACTGTCAGTGTGATACAAGTTCTGTGTATATGAGAGATACACTGTCAGTGTGATACAAGTGCTGTGTATATGAGAGATATACTGTCAGTGTGATACAAGTGCTGTGTATATGAGAGATACACTGTCAGTGTGATACAAGTGCTGTGTATATGAGAGATATACTGTCAGTGTGATACAAGTGCTGTGTATATGAGAGATATACTGTCAGTGTGATACAAGTGCTGTGTATATGAGAGATATACTGTCAGTGTGATACAAGTGCTGTGTATATGAGAGATATACTGTCAGTGTGATACAAGTGCTGTGTATATGAGAGATATACTGTCAGTGTGATACAAGTGCTGTGTATATGAGAGATATACTGTCAGTGTGATACAAGTGCTGTGTATATAAGAGATATACTGTCAGTGTGATACAAGTGCTGTGTATATGAGAGATACACTGTCAGTGTGATACAAGTGCTGTGTATATGAGAGATATACTGTCAGTGTGATGCAAGTGCTGTGTATATGAGAGATATACTGTCAGTGTGATACAAGTGCTGTGTATATGAGAGATATACTGTCAGTGTGATACAAGTGCTGTGTATATGAGAGATATACTGTCAGTGTGATACATGTGCTGTGTATATGAGAGATATACTGTCAGTGTGATACAAGTGCTGTGTATATGAGAGATACACTGTCAGTGTGATGCAAGTACTGTGTATATGAGAGATATACTGTCAGTGTGATGCAAGTACTGTGTATATGAGAGATATACTGTCAGTGTGATACAAGTACTTTGTATATGAGAGATACACTGTCAGTGTGATACAAGTACTGTGTATATGAGAGATACACTGTCAGTGTGATACAAGTGCTGTGTATATGAGAGATACACTGTCAGTGTGATGCAAGTGCTGTGTATATGAGAGATATACTGTCAGTGTGATGCAAGTGCTGTGTATATGAGAGATATACTGTCAGTGTGATACAAGTGCTGTGTATATGAGAGATATACTGTCAGTGTGATACAAGTGCTGTGTATATAAGAGATATACTGTCAGTGTTATACAAGTGCTGTGTATATGAGAGATACACTGTCAGTGTGATACAAGTGCTGTGTATATGAGAGATACACTGTCAGTGTGATACAAGTGCTGTGTATATGAGAGATATACTGTCAGTGTGATACAAGTGCTGTGTATATGAGAGATATACTGTCAGTGTGATACAAGTGCTGTGTATATGAGAGATATACTGTCAGTGTGATACAAGTGCTGTGTATATGAGAGATATACTGTCAGTGTGATACAAGTGCTGTGTATATGAGAGATATACTGTCAGTGTGATACAAGTGCTGTGTATATGAGAGATATACTGTCAGTGTGATGCAAGTGCTGTGTATATGAGAGATATACTGTCAGTGTGATACAAGTGCTGTGTATATGAGAGATATACTGTCAGTGTGATACAAGTGCTGTGTATATGAGAGATATACTGTCAGTGTGATACAAGTGCTGTGTATATAAGAGATATACTGTCAGTGTTATACAAGTGCTGTGTATATGAGAGATACACTGTCAGTGTGATACAAGTGCTGTGTATATGAGAGATACACTGTCAGTGTGATACAAGTGCTGTGTATATGAGAGATATACTGTCAGTGTGATACAAGTGCTGTGTATATGAGAGATATACTGTCAGTGTGATGCAAGTGCTGTGTATATGAGAGATATACTGTCAGTGTGATGCAAGTGCTGTGTATATGAGAGATATACTGTCAGTGTGATACAAGTGCTGTGTATATGAGAGATATACTGTCAGTGTGATACAAGTGCTGTGTATATGAGAGATATACTGTCAGTGTGATACAAGTGCTGTGTATATGAGAGATATACTGTCAGTGTGATACAAGTGCTGTGTATATGAGAGATACACTGTCAGTGTGATACAAGTGCTGTGTATATGAGAGATACACTGTCAGTGTGATACAAGTGCTGTGTATATGAGAGATATACTGTCAGTGTGATACAAGTGCTGTGTATATAAGAGATATACTGTCAGTGTGATACAAGTGCTGTGTATATGAGAGATACACTGTCAGTGTGATGCAAGTGCTGTGTATATGAGAGATATACTGTCAGTGTGATGCAAGTGCTGTGTATATGAGAGATATACTGTCAGTGTGATACAAGTGCTGTGTATATGAGAGATATACTGTCAGTGTGATACAAGTGCTGTGTATATGAGAGATATATTGTCAGTGTGATACAAGTGCTGTGTATATGAGAGATACACTGTCAGTGTGATACAAGTGCTGTGTATATGAGAGATACACTGTCAGTGTGATACAAGTGCTGTGTATATGAGAGATACACTGTCAGTGTGATACAAGTGCTGTGTATATGAGAGATATACTGTCAGTGTGATACAAGTGCTGTGTATATAAGAGATATACTGTCAGTGTGATACAAGTGCTGTGTATATGAGAGATACACTGTCAGTGTGATACAAGTGCTGTGTATATGAGAGATACACTGTCAGTGTGATACAAGTGCTGTGTATATGAGAGATATACTGTCAGTGTGATGCAAGTGCTGTGTATATGAGAGATATACTGTCAGTGTGATGCAAGTGCTGTGTATATGAGAGATATACTGTCAGTGTGATACAAGTGCTGTGTATATGAGAGATATACTGTCAGTGTGATACAAGTGCTGTGTATATGAGAGATATACTGTCAGTGTGATACAAGTGCTGTGTATATAAGAGATATACTGTCAGTGTGATACAAGTGCTGTGTATATGAGAGATATACTGTCAGTGTGATGCAAGTGCTGTGTATATGAGAGATATACTGTCAATGTGATACAAGTGCTGTGTATATGAGAGATATACTGTCAGTGTGATACAAGTGCTGTGTATATGAGAGATATACTGTCAGTGTGATACAAGTGCTGTGTATATAAGAGATATACTGTCAGTGTGATACAAGTGCTGTGTATATGAGAGATACACTGTCAGTGTGATACAAGTGCTGTGTATATGAGAGATACACTGTCAGTGTGATACAAGTGCTGTGTATATGAGAGATATACTGTCAGTGTGATACAAGTGCTGTGTATATGAGAGATACACTGTCAGTGTGATACAAGTGCTGTGTATATGAGAGATACACTGTCAGTGTGATACAAGTGCTGTGTATATGAGAGATACACTGTCAGTGTGATACAAGTGCTGTGTATATGAGAGATACACTGTCAGTGTGATACAAGTGCTGTGTATATGAGAGATACACTGTCAGTGTGATACAAGTGCTGTGTATATGAGAGATACACTGTCAGTGTGATACAAGTGCTGTGTATATGAGAGATACACTGTCAGTGTGATACAAGTGCTGTGTATATGAGAGATACACTGTCAGTGTGATACAAGTGCTGTGTATATGAGGGATACACTGTCAGTGTGATACAAGTGCTGTGTATATGAGAGATACACTGTCAGTGTGATACAAGTGCTGTGTATATGAGAGATACACTGTCAGTGTGATACAAGTGCTGTGTATATGAGAGATACACTGTCAGTGTGATACAAGTGCTGTGTATATGAGAGATACACTGTCAGTGTGATACAAGTGCTGTGTATATGAGAGATACACTGTCAGTGTGATACAAGTGCTGTGTATATGAGAGATACACTGTCAGTGTGATACAAGTGCTGTGTATATGAGAGATACACTGTCAGTGTGATACAAGTGCTGTGTATATGAGAGATACACTCTCAGTGTGATACAAGTGCTGTGTATATGAGAGATATACTGTCAGTGTGATACAAGTGCTGTGTATATGAGAGATACACTCTCAGTGTGATACAAGTGCTGTGTATATGAGAGATATAGGGGTATATTCAATTAGCAGTGATAACGAACTTTTCACGTGAAAAGTCCGGTTTTCGGGTGAAAAAACGGACTTTTCACATGAAACGCAATTACAGCCTATTCAATTTTCCGTGAAAACTTATCGGTGATCATTTTTTCACTAATTTCACTTCACCTTCTCTGAAGCAGGTGAAAAGTTGGGAAAAGTCACTATTTTAAGGTAAAAATGTTTGGATATGGTACAGAACTCCTGGGACACCCCCCTTAATGACTAATTAGGCACGTTGAAGTTTTTAATTATTTTTAATTGGCCAATAATGACATGTCATTTTTGGGGTGAAAAAGTAAAAAGTGATGGAAATTGGGGTTCAAGGTATGGGACAGGTATATTGGGGTGCTTTATGAGTGGGACAGGTGTTTTTTAGGCTTGCAGATGGGAGTAATCGGTCTGTTTCCTTTTTTTTTTAAAGTACCCTAAAATTACCCAAATATATACTTATACCCATTTTCATGTACCCAAAATTTAATGAGAGCATTTATTTTGCTAAAAAAAAATTGTTTTCTATAATTTCTCTAACGTCCTAGTGGATGCTGGGGACTCCGTCAGGACCATGGGGAATAGCGGCTCCGCAAGAGACAGGGCACAAAAGTAAAAGCTTTAGGATCAGGTGGTGTGCACTGGCTCCTCCCCCTATGACCCTCCTCCAAGCCTCAGTTAGATTTTTGTGCCCGGCCGAGAAGGGTGCAATCTAGGTGGCTCTCCTAAAGAGCTGCTTAGAGTAAAAGTTTTTAGGTTTTTTATTTTCAGTGAGTCCTGCTGGCAACAGGCTCACTGCATCGAGGGACTTAGGGGAGAGAAGTGAACTCACCTGCGTGCAGGATGGATTGGATTCTTAGGCTACTGGACACCATTAGCTCCAGAGGGAGTCGGAACACAGGTCTCACCCTGGGGTTCGTCCCGGAGCCGCGCCGCCGACCCCCTTGCAGATGCCGAAAAATGAAGAGGTCCAGAAACCGGCGGCAGAAGACTTTTCAGTCTTCATAAGGTAGCGCACAGCACTGCAGCTGTGCGCCATTGTTGTCAGCACACTTCATAACAGCGGTCACTGAGGGTGCAGGGCGCTGGGGGGGGGCGCCCTGGGCAGCAATGATAGTACCTTATTCTGGCTAAAAATACATCACATATAGCCCCTGGGGGCTATATGGATGTATTTAACCCCTGCCAGGTCTCAGAAAAACGGGAGAATAAGCCCGCCGAAAAGGGGGCGGGGCCTATTCTCCTCAGCACACAGCGCCATTTTCCCTCACAGAAATGCTGGTGGGAAGGCTCCCAGGCTCTCCCCTGCACTGCACTACAGAAACAGGGTTAAAACAGAGAGGGGGGGCACTTATTTGGCGATATGACTACATATATTAAAATGCTATAAGGGAAAAGCACTTATATAAAGGTTGTCCCTGTATAATTATAGCGTTTTTGGTGTGTGCTGGCAAACTCTCCCTCTGTCTCCCCAAAGGGCTAGTGGGTCCTGTCCTCTATCAGAGCATTCCCTGTGTGTGTGCTGTGTGTCGGTACGTGTGTGTCGACATGTATGAGGACGATGTTGGGAGGCGGAGCAAATTGCCTGTAATGGTGATGTCACTCTCTAGGGAGTCGACACCGGAATAGATGGCTTATTTAAGCAATTACGTGATAATGTCAACACGCTGCAAGTCGGTTGACGACATGAGACGGCCGACAAACATATTAGTATCTGTCCAGGCGTCTAAAACACCGTCAGGGACGTTATAATGCCCATTTTACCTCAGTCGGTCGACACAGACACAGACACGGACACTGACTCCAGTGTCGACGGTGAAGAAACAAACGTATTTTCTTTTAGGGCCACACGTTACTTGTTAAGGGCAATGAAGGAGGTGTTACATATTTCTGATACTACAAGTACCACAAAAAAGGGTATTATGTGGGGTGTGGAAAAACTACCTGTAGTTTTTCCTGAATCAGATAAATTAAATGAAGTGTGTGATGAGGCGCGGGGTTCCCCCGATAGAAAATTATTGGCGGTATACCCTTTCCCGCCAGAAGTTAGGGCGCGTTGGGAAACACCCCTTAGGGTGGATAAGGCGCTCACACGCTTATCAAAACAAGTGGCGGTACCGTCTCCAGATACGGCCGCCCTCAAGGAGCCAGCTGATAGGAGGCTGGAAAATATCCTAAAAAGTATATACACACATACTGGTGTTATACTGCGACCAGCGATCGCCTCAGCCTGGATGTGCAGCGCTGGGGTGGCTTGGTCGGATTCCCTGACTGAAAATATTGATACCCTTGACAGGGACAGTATTTTATTTACTATAGAGCATTTAAAGGATGCATTTCTATATATGCGAGATGCACAGAGGGATATTTGCACTCTGGCATCAAGAGTAAGTGCGATGTCCATATCTGCCAAAAGATGTTTATGGACACGACAGTGGTCAGGTGTTGCAGATTCCAAACGGCACAAAGATGTATTGCCGTATAAAGGGGAGGAGTTATTTGGGGTCGGTCCATCGGACCTGGTGGCCACGGCAACTGCTGGGAAATCCACCGTTTTTACCCTAAGTCACATCTCTGCAGAAAAAGACACCGTCTTTTCAGCCTCAGTCCTTTCGTCCCCATAAGCATATCTGCCCAGGGATAGAGGAAAGGGAAGAAGACTGCAGCAGGCAGCCCATTCCCAGGAACAGAAGCCTTCCACCGCTTCTGCCAAGTTCTCAGCATGACGCTGGAGCCGTACAGGACCCCTGGATCCTACAAGTAGTATCCCAGGGGTACAGATTGGAAAGTCGAGACGTTTCCCCTCGCAGGTTCCTGAAGTCTGCTTTACCAACGTCTCCCTCCGACAGGGAGGCAGTATTGGAAACAATTCACAAGCTGTATTCCCAGCAGGTGATAATCAAAGTACCCCTCCTACAACAAGGAAAGGGGTATTATTCCACACTATATTGTGGTACTGAAACCAGAAGGCTCGGTGAGACCTATTCTAAATCTGAAATATTTGAACACTTACAAAGGTTCAAATCAAGATGGAGTCACTCAGAGCAGTGATAGCGAACCAGGTAGAAGGGGACTATATGGTGTCCCGGGACATCAGGGATGCTTACCTCCATGTCCCAATTTGCCCTTCTCACCAAGGGTATCTCAGGTTCGTGGTACAGAACTGTCACTATCAGTTTCAGACGCTGCCGTTTGGATTGTCCACGGCACTCCGGGTCTTTACCAAGGTAATGCCCGAAATGATGATTCTTCTTCGAAGAAAATGGACGACCTCCTGATAAGAGCAAGGTCCAGAGAACAGTTGGAGGTCGGAGTAGCACTATCTCAAGTAGTTCTACGACAGCACGGGTGGATTCTAAATATTCCAAAACCGCAGTTGTTTCCGACG
The DNA here is from genome assembly GCF_028390025.1 of Pseudophryne corroboree. Lineage (NCBI taxonomy): Eukaryota > Metazoa > Chordata > Amphibia > Anura > Myobatrachidae > Pseudophryne > Pseudophryne corroboree. Next base: position 2,541,505 of record NC_086447.1, on the reverse strand, counting down.
ACACGTCTGCTGTTCCTAGGGATGATTCTGGACACAGTCCAGAAAAAGGTGTTTCTCCCGGAGGAGAAAGCCAGGGAGTTATCCGAGCTAGTCAGGAACCTCCTAAAACCAGGAAAAGTGTCAGTGCATCATTGCACAAGAGTCCTGGGAAAAATGGTGGCTTATTACGAAGCGATTCCATTCGGCAGATTCCACGCAAGAACTTTTCAGTGGGATCTGCTGGACAAATGGTCCGGATCGCATCTTCAGATGCATCAGCGGATAACCCTATCTCCAAGGACAAGGGTGTCTCTCCTGTGGTGGTTACAGAGTGCTCATCTTCTAGAGGGCCGCAGATTCGGCATTCAGGATTGGATGCTGGTGACCACGGAGGCCAGCCTGAGAGGCTGGGGAGCAGTCACACAGGGAAAAAATTTCCAGGGAGTGTGATCAAGTCTGGAGACTTTTCTCCACATAAATATACTGGAGCTAAGGGCAATTTATAATGCTCTAAGCTTAGCAAGACCTCTGCTTCAAGGTCAGCCGGTATTGATCCAGTGGGACAACATCACGGCAGTCGCCCACGTAAACAGACAGGGCGGCACAAGAAGCAGGAGGGCAATGGCAAAAACTGCAAGGATTTTTCGCGGGGCGGAAAATCATGTGATAGCACTGTCAGCAGTGTTCATTCCGGGAGTGGACAACTGGGAAGCAGACTTCCTCAGCAGGCACGACCTCCACCCGGGAGAGTGGGGACTTCATCGGGAAGTTTTCCACATGATTGTGAACCGTTGGGAAAGACCAAAGGTGTACATGATGGCGTCCCGCCTGAACAAAAAACTGGACAGGTATTGCACCAGGTCAAGAGACTTTCAGGCAATAGCTGTGGACGTTCTGGTAACACCGTGGGCGTACCAGTCGGTGTATGTGTTTCCTCCTCTGCTTCTCATACCCAAGGTATTGAGAATTATAAGACGTAGAGGAGTAAGAACTGTACTCGTGGCTCCGGATTGGCCAAGAAGGACTTGGTACCCGGAACTTCAAGAGATACTCACAGAGGACTCATGACCTCTGCCGCTAAGAAGGGACTTGCTTCAGCACGTACCATGTCTGTTCCAAGACTTACCGCGGCTGCGTTTGACGGCATGGCGGTTGAACGCCGGATCCTAAGGGAAAAAGGCATTCCGGACGAGGTCATTCCTACCCTGGTCAAAGCCAGGAAGGACGTGACCGCACAACATTATCACCACATGTGGCGAAAATATGTTGCGTGGTGTGAGGCCAGGAAAGCTCCACGAAGAAATTTCAACTCGGTCGATTCCTGCATTTCCTGAAAACAGGAGTGTCTATGGGCCTCAGATTGGGGTCCATTAAGGTTCAAATTTCGGCCCTGTCGATTTTCTTCCAGAAAGAATTGGCTTCAGTTCCTGAAGTCCAGAAGTTTGTCAAGGGAGTACTGCATATACAACCCCCTTTTGTGCCTCCAGTGGCACTGTGGGATCTCAACGTAGTGCTGGGATTCCTCAAATCACATTGGTTTAAACCGCTCAAATCTGTGGATTTGAAATATCTCACATGGAAAGTGACCATGATGTTGGCCCTGGCCTGGGCCAGGCGAGTGTCAGAATTGGCGGCTTTGTCTCACAAAAGCCCATATCTGATTGTCCATTCGGACAGGGCAGAGCTGCGGACTCGTCCCCAGTTTCTCCCTAAGGTGGGGTCAGCGTTTCACCTGAACCAGCTTATTGTGGTACCTGCGGCTACTAGGGACTTGGAGGACTCCAAGTTGCTAGATGTTGTCAGGGCCCTGAAAATATCGGTTTCCAGGACGGCTGGAGTCAGGAAAACTGACTTGCTGTTATCCTGTATGCACCCAACAAACTGGGTGCTCTTGCTTCTAAGCAGACGATTGCTCGTTGGATGTGTAGTACAATTCAGCTTGCACATTCTGTGGCAGGCCTGCCACAGCCAAAATATGTAAATGCCCATTCCACAAGGAAGGTGGGCTCATCCTGGGCGGCTGCCCGAGGGGTCTCGGCATTACAACTCTGCCGAGCAGCTACGTGGTCGGGGGGAGAACACGTTTGTAAAATTCTACAAATTTGATACCCTGGCTAAAGAGGACCTGGAGTTCTCTCATTCGGTGCTGCAGAGTCATCCGCACTCTCCCGCCCATTTGGGAGCTTTGGTATAATCCCCATGGTCCTGACGGAGTCCCCAGCATCCACTAGGACGTTAGAGAAAATAAGATTTTACTTACCGATAAATCTATTTCTCGTAGTCCGTAGTGGATGCTGGGCGCCCATCCCAAGTGCGGATTGTCTGCAATACTTGTACATAGTTATTGTTAACAAAATCGGGTTTTTGTTGTAGTGAGTGAAGGGTTAACTCTTCTGTGCTTTGTAAATATTACTTTTTATATGATCAATTTCCTTATAATAGTTACAGTGTAAAAGTGAATATTTCTACTTCCCTAATGAAGGGTTAAAACATGCTATATGAACTGTTATGTGTTTGCATAGATACGTACTACCCTGTGTCGGGTACCTTTATCTGCTCATACAATACCAGGCTTGTATGTGTCTGCTTTTCAAGGACAGTCCCATACCAGATCAAACCTGTTATTTCTATTTTTGTGTGGTACCAAATATCCTGTGTTACAGACTTTGTTAAATGTTTTGAGAAACTTGTAGAAAACCCATATATGGACATCCGCCTTATCAATTCTGCCTGGTAACTACTAACGAGCCAATGAGAGTGTAACAACATGTCAGTTACACCCATATGCATTGTCTTTTATACTTTTGTTAACCTCATAATAAAACAGTGTGAATCTTTACTGCTTGTGTTGTGCATGTTCCTTGTGGCTAAAGGTTTACACTCACAGACGTCTGAGAGGCCATCACATCGAGGGTTAAAGAATATAGGGACATATCCTTTCAAGTGGGGGCTACGTCCGCGATTCAGTGATCGTCCCTGGATGGTAAAGATAGAGAATTTATTGTCTGTCTTTGCCATACGGGATTGCGGTCATACACTGAAGCTGAATCCGTGTCAGTGTTCTGGGAACACGTGACCAAACATCTTTAATGTCTGGGACTTAAAGATACGTCTGAGAAGGGACCAGGGGTCCAAGCGCAATTCTCCAAAGACGTTAGTATCTGGGATACTTAAAATAGACCTGGGAGTCTATACATAACGTGACGTTAGTATCTGGGATACTTAAAATAGACCTGGGGTCTATACGTAACGTAGAGAATACCTCGATTTGATCGTCTATATATTCTTGTATGTTTGTAGTGAGATAAGTTCTTATATTTGGTCAGATGGCTGGTAAGTTCTCGTCTGCCAGATATCTTTACTCAAACACTTTTCCTGCTTCCTGTTTAAAACGCTGTATTTTTCTGACATCTTGTACGAATGGTAAGTATCGTACACGTCAAAAGATTTCATGTTCTCACTATACAGATAATATTGTGATATTGTCAATGACTAATTAACTGGTTAGCTGATGCATATAGTAAGTAGAGTGTTGTAAATTTTAGATATTTTCTTTTAAAGTTGTACTGTTGATTTATATTACTGTCTGACAATGGGCTCTAGTCAGAGTAAAAAAAACTACATATCCCCCGCCCCTCCCTGGTGAGACATGCAAGATGTATGTCGCCCGCAACTCTACCTCAGAGTATTACTTAGTTAACCCATGGGTGGATAATTTAGCGGGATGGACAGAGAAAGCAGGACAGGACCCATTCCTACGGGAAGGCAGTAATTACCCTTTCTATATGGAGGATTACAAAAATGTCAGTTCCCAACAGCACAGAAGCGAAGAAGTGAGAAACTGTAAAATCTTTGAAAACCCTCTCCCTCCCCCTTACATTCCAAAGACCCCGCGCACTGACGGGGCCCGGAGGAGGGTATCCCAGCCTTTATTCAACTCACCCGTCATAGTAAAGATTCACCTCTGCTGCCACTTATTATAAATGGAAGTAAAATTCCCTTTTTAGTGGACAGCGGTGCAACAACCAGTGTTTTGTGTTCTGACCTATGCAGTATCCCCTCTCACCAGAAAAGATAGAAGGTCTCCGCCCCATGATACAGCAATTCTTACAACAGGGTATTCTCAGACATATTGTATCACCATACTGTACTCCTGTGAACCCTGTTGCCAAAGCTGATGGCAGTATAAGATTTGTACAGGATCTCAGAGCGATCAATCAGTTAATTGTCCCAATTGCACCAATTGTTCCAGATGTAAACTCACTCATTTCTGCAATCCCTGCAGATGCTGCGTTCTTCTCTGTAATTGATTTGAAGAATGCCTTTTTTTTTCAGCATACCTGTAGATTCACAGACACAATTACTTTTTGCCTTTTCTTTTAAGGGTAAACAACTTACCTGGTGCAGATTATTGACGCACCTGTTGTCTCCAGGCCACATTGGGGCCCTGGCAACCTCACCATGGTTCAGTCCTGCTACAGTATGCAGATGATCTGCTGCTCTGTAGTCAAACTGAGGAGGCCTGCCGAGAGGATGGTGTTTCATTACTAAACTGGCTTTGTGAATGTGGACACAAGGTGTCCAAGATAAAAATGCAATGGTGTAAAGGGCATGTTGATTACTTAGGTTTTGTGCTCACTCAGGGAGAGAGGAAAATCAGTCCACAACGCATACAGTCTGTATTGGGCCTGGTCACCCCAACTACCCAGAAGGAACTACTGTCCTTCCTGGGTATGGTAAATTACTGCAGACAGTGGATTTCTGATTGCTCTTATTATGATAACATTTTGAGACAAGCCACACTGAAGGACAAACCTAAAACTGTACAATGGTCACAAGAAATGTTAACTGCATATGAAAGTTTAAAATGTATGTTGATGAAAAGTCCGGCACTTGGCCTCCCCAATTATGTACTACCTTTCCATCTATATGCAAGGGACAATTGTAAAACCATGGCGGGGGTGCTCACACAGTTTCATGGAGGGAAGTTGCGCCCCGTGGCATTTTTTTTCCAAAGTCATGCCAGTGTCTGTGCAAGGTATGCCTGCCTGCCTCAGGGCTTTGGCAGCCTGTGCAATGGTTGCAGAAATGGCCACTACCCTCACTTTAGGCCACATCACAGTACTCCACACCACACATGATGTCCTGGCAATACTTGGAGGCTTGCACACACAGCACATGTCAGCACAACGCCTTAGTGGATATGAAGTACTCCTTTTGAGTAACCCTACCCTTACCATCAAGTACACTGCTAGTTCTTCTGGCCCTGCACCCATTCTCAATGCCCTTTTAGGCTTGAAAGGTCCCGAGGATGAACCACCCGACCTACATGACTGTGCTGCTTCCATTGAAGCTGAAACTTCTCCCAGACTTAACATGTCTCCCGTTCCCATACCAGGCGCAGACATAGTTTTTGTTGACGGCTCCTGTAGTAGGCCCAATGACAATACATACCAGGCTGGCTATGCCATTGTCACCCTCCCTGACACTGTGTTGGAAGCCCTACCAACACCTTATCAGTCCGCGCAAGCTGCAGAACTCATTGCACTCACTAGAGCATGTCCCTCCCTTGACAACGTCCATCTGCTCACTCAACTTCAAGCTGCTGCGACTAATACTGATCTCTCCGACTGAACTTACCCAATTCTGCAGAAAAAATCCTAAATCAGGATTAATCTGCAAAGAGGGGAAACCCTGTATACCCCAGTCCAGTGCCCCTTTGCTCGTTGCCCATTGCCGTGGTGTTGGTCACCGTGGTGAAGCCACAACACTCCTCCTACTAACCAATGATTTTTATGTTACTAATGCCAAATCACTTGTGGACCAGTATGTTAGCAGATGCATCACTTGCCTCAGGAACAACCCTAATAAAGCTAAACACCAGCATCTTGAATACCCCACCACCCCTTTTACACACTTACAAATTGATTTTACCCATATCCCTGGTACAGGTAAACAAGAATATGCCCTGGTCATTGTAGATATGTTCTCCCGCTGGCCAGAAGTATTCCTAACTAAGTCAGAGGATGCCAAGACAGTAGCAAGAATCCTAACACAGAAAATCATCCCTAGATGGGGGTGCCCCCTGCAAATAAATAGTGATAAAGGCTCAGCCTTTACAGCCAAAATCACACAGGCCTTAGTGGAAGCTCGGTACCACCTGCAGAGTTCAGGGGTCGTAGGAAGAATGAATAGGACCCTCAAAGACAAACTAAGGAAGGCCACAGGAGGTACCTTCCACAAATGGAAGCAGGTCCTTCCCATTGTCCTAGCAGAAATCAGAATGGCCCCACAGAAAACTCTAGGATACTCACCCTTTGAAATACTAATGGGTAGACCCTTCCCCACACCCTGGGCTAAGAAACCACTAGTAATACAGGAAGGAGATCTAGAACTCATCAGAGAAGAGTATGTCAGGTCCCTGATAACAAAACTGAATGAAATTGAACATGAGGTTGTTTGTAAAAACCCTTTGAATCCACAGGAACCTACACACCCCTTTAAAGTCAGAGACAGAGTCGTGGTGAAGGTGCTCCCCAGGAACAAGAGCCCAGGAGACTTCACCTATGGTCCAGAGACAGAGGTCGTAGCAGTTACCCGAACAGCAGTCCTGACAGAGGAAAGTCCTACCTGGATCCATGCATCCCGAGTAAAAAAAGGTTCCTAGACCAGACCTAGAGAGGGAAGCAAGTGATTCCAGTGAGGTACGAACCGGGGCAGACAGCCCTGACCTCCCACCTAGCGAAGACAGAAGAACAGAAAACGATGAAGAACCTGCCCCCTATCTCTATCCTGGGGACTATCTCGATAGCCCTACTGGCCCTCATTCACCTCACAATATGTGAAGTCGACATCACACAAACAGATGGGGTCCCCACCTTGTGGTACAATTCCTCCAATACACACGTAGCCACATGCATCCTTGATTATTTCATGTTCCCTAAACTTGCTGACAACAAACACAATAAAAGCAACTGCTATGTCTGTGGCAAATCTAGGCCCCACCTAGGTACAGTGCCCCTTAATATACCCCTAGAACAGGAAAATTGTTTTTTCAGCCTTTTTAATGATCACCGATGACCCCACTCCTCCCTCTAATACTCCTGCTAATCGAAAGAAAAGAGCACTCCCAGGAGGTAGCTTTGACCCCCACGTATACATTGATGCTATAGGGGTCCCAAGAGGTGTTCCAAATGAGTTCAAAGCTAGAGATGAGGTGGCTGCGGGTTTTGAGTCATTGTTTCCTATAGTAACTGTAAATAAAAACGTAGCCTGGATTAATTATATATATTATAATCAACAAAGATTTGTTAATGATACCAAAGATGCTCTTAAAGGTATAGCTGAACAGCTAGAAGCCACTTCCCAAATGACATTCCAAAATAGAATGGCCCTTGACATGATTCTAGCAGAAAAAGGCGGTACATGTGTTTACATTAGTAAGGTGGAAGGCTGTTGTACATATATTCCTGACAACACTGGTCCCAATGGTAAGGTTACTTTAGCCATAAACAAGTTAGAAACCTTATCCATAGAACTTAAGAAAAATTCAGGTATTGATAACCCATGGAGCCAATATTTTGGATGGTTTGAAAATTGGAAACAGGCTCTTGTGCAAATAAGCATATTCATACTTGTAACTTTAATTCTTGTAGGCATTATAGTTTATTGTGTAATTCCCTGTGGAAAGAAACTTACCTCCAAAGGCATTGATAAGGCCCTGATGTACTATGATATAACCACCAGTCCTGTCACCTCCTCTGATAGTAAGGGACCCGACGATTATGTCCAATATCTCAAGAACTGGAGGAACAAGAAAGGAGCCTCACTCAAGAATCATGTTATATAATAATCATGATTCTAAGAGGGGATTGAAGGGTTAACTCTTCTGTGCTTTGTAAATATTACTTTTTATATGATCAATTTCCTTATAATAGTTACAGTGTAAAAGTGAATATTTCTACTTCCCTAATGAAGGGTTAAAACATGCTATATGAACTGTTATGTGCTTGCATAGATACGTACTACCCTGTGTCGGGTACCTTTATCTGCTCATACAATACCAGGCTTGTATGTGTCTGCTTTTCAAGGACAGTCCCATACCAGATCAAACCTGTTATTTCTATTTTTGTGTGGTACCAAATATCCTGTGTTACAGACTTTGTTAAATGTTTTGAGAAACTTGTAGAAAACCCATATATGGACATCCGCCTTATCAATTCTGCCTGGTAACTACTAACGAGCCAATGAGAGTGTAACAACATGTCAGTTACACCCATATGCATTGTCTTTTATACTTTTGTTAACCTCATAATAAAACAGTGTGAATCTTTACTGCTTGTGTTGTGCATGTTCCTTGTGGCTAAAGGTTTACACTCACAGACGTCTGAGAGGCCATCACATCGAGGGTTAAAGAATATAGGGACATATCCTTTCAGTGAGCCATCTTTTCAGAGGCTCCTCTGTTATCATACTGTTAACTGGGTTCAGATCACAGGTTGTACGGTGTGATTGGTGTGGCTGGTATGAGTCTTACCCGGGATTCAAAATCCTTCCTTATTGTGTACGCTCGTCCGGGCACAGTATCCTAACTGAGGCTTGGAGGAGGGTCATAGGGGGAGGAGCCAGTGCACACCACCTGATCCTAAAGCTTTTACTTTTGTGCCCTGTCTCCTGCGGAGCCGCTATTCCCCATGGTCCTGACGGAGTCCCCAGCATCCACTACGGACTACGAGAAATAGATTTATCGGTAAGTAAAATCTTATATGCATTTTTTTAAAAATGCAAAAAAAATAACAGCCATTTCACACAATTTAAGTCCCCAAAAACGCTCTAATGTGATCTCTAACACACTTCTCTTCTGTTTTCCTATGTTAGTTTAGCATTTTTTGGGGTACAGGCTGATTTCCCCATTTTCACCTGCACTTTTCACTGCAAGAATTTTCACGTGAAACCCGGTCGGAATTGAATAGGTCGAAAAACGGAGCGTATTCGCGGCAATTTTCGGCCGATTTCCGCAAAAAAATTTCGACCGCAAAATTGCCGCGAATTTGCGGATAATTGAATATCCCCCATACTGTCAGTGTGATACAAGTGCTGTGTATATGAGAGATACACTGTCAGTGTGATACAAGTGCTGTGTATATGAGAGATACACTGTCAGTGTGATACAAGTGCTGTGTATATGAGAGATACACTGTCAGTGTGATACAAGTGCTGTGTATATGAGAGATACACTGTCAGTGTGATACAAGTGCTGTGTATATGAGAGATATACTGTCAGTGTGATACAAGTGCTGTGTATATGAGAGATACACTCTCAGTGTGATACAAGTGCTGTGTATATGAGAGATATAGGGGTATATTCAATTAGCAGTGATAACGAACTTTTCACGTGAAAAGTCCGGTTTTCGGGTGAAAAAACGGACTTTTCACATGAAACGCAATTACAGCCTATTCAATTTTCCGTGAAAACTTATCGGTGATCATTTTTTCACTAATTTCACTTCACCTTCTCTGAAGCAGGTGAAAAGTTGGGAAAAGTCACTATTTTAAGGTAAAAATGTTTGGATATGGTACAGAACTCCTGGGACACCCCCCTTAATGACTAATTAGGCACGTTGAAGTTTTTAATTATTTTTAATTGGCCAATAATGACATGTCATTTTTGGGGTGAAAAAGTAAAAAGTGATGGAAATTGGGGTTCAAGGTATGGGACAGGTATATTGGGGTGCTTTATGAGTGGGACAGGTGTTTTTTAGGCTTGCAGATGGGAGTAATCGGTCTGTTTCCTTTTTTTTTTAAAGTACCCTAAAATTACCCAAATATATACTTATACCCATTTTCATGTACCCAAAATTTAATGAGAGCATTTATTTTGCTAAAAAAAAATTGTTTTCTATAATTTCTCTAACGTCCTAGTGGATGCTGGGGACTCCGTCAGGACCATGGGGAATAGCGGCTCCGCAGGAGACAGGGCACAAAAGTAAAAGCTTTAGGATCAGGTGGTGTGCACTGGCTCCTCCCCCTATGACCCTCCTCCAAGCCTCAGTTAGATTTTTGTGCCCGGCCGAGAAGGGTGCAATCTAGGTGGCTCTCCTAAAGAGCTGCTTAGAGTAAAAGTTTTTAGGTTTTTTATTTTCAGTGAGTCCTGCTGGCAACAGGCTCACTGCATCGAGGGACTTAGGGGAGAGAAGTGAACTCACCTGCGTGCAGGATGGATTGGCTTCTTAGGCTACTGGACACCATTAGCTCCAGAGGGAGTCGGAACACAGGTCTCACCCTGGGGTTCGTCCCGGAGCCGCGCCGCCGACCCCCTTGCAGATGCCGAAAAATGAAGAGGTCCAGAAACCGGCGGCAGAAGACTTTTCAGTCTTCATAAGGTAGCGCACAGCACTGCAGCTGTGCGCCATTGTTGTCAGCACACTTCATAACAGCGGTCACTGAGGGTGCAGGGTGCTGGGGGGGGCGCCCTGGGCAGCAATGATAGTACCTTATTCTGGCTAAAAATACATCACATATAGCCCCTGGGGGCTATATGGATGTATTTAACCCCTGCCAGGTATCAGAAAAACGGGAGAAGAAGCCCGCCGAAAAGGGGGCGGGGCCTATTCTCCTCAGCACACAGCGCCATTTTCCCTCACAGAAATGCTGGTGGGAAGGCTCCCAGGCTCTCCCCTGCACTGCACTACAGAAACAGGGTTAAAACAGAGAGGGGGGGCACTGATTTGGCGATATGACTACATATATTAAAATGCTATAAGGGAAAAGCACTTATATAAAGGTTGTCCCTGTATAATTATAGCGTTTTTGGTGTGTGCTGGCAAACTCTCCCTCTGTCTCCCCAAAGGGCTAGTGGGTCCTGTCCTCTATCAGAGCATTCCCTGTGTGTGTGCTGTGTGTCGGTACGTGTGTGTCGACATGTATGAGGACGATGTTGGGAGGCGGAGCAAATTGCCTGTAATGGTGATGTCACTCTCTAGGGAGTCGACACCGGAATAGATGGCTTATTTAAGCAATTACGTGATAATGTCAACACGCTGCAAGTCGGTTGACGACATGAGACGGCCGACAAACATATTAGTATCTGTCCAGGCGTCTAAAACACCGTCAGGGACGTTATAATGCCCATTTTACCTCAGTCGGTCGACACAGACACGGACACTGACTCCAGTGTCGACGGTGAAGAAACAAACGTATTTTCTTTTAGGGCCACACGTTACTTGTTAAGGGCAATGAAGGAGGTGTTACATATTTCTGATACTACAAGTACCACAAAAAAGGGTATTATGTGGGGTGTGGAAAAACTACCTATAGTTTTTCCTGAATCAGATAAATTAAATGAAGTGTGTGATGAGGCGCGGGGTTCCCCCGATAGAAAATTATTGGCGGTATACCCTTTCCCGCCAGAAGTTAGGGCGCGTTGGGAAACACCCCTTAGGGTGGATAAGGCGCTCACACGCTTATCAAAACAAGTGGCGGTACCGTCTCCAGATACGGCCGCCCTCAAGGAGCCAGCTGATAGGAGGCTGGAAAATATCCTAAAAAGTATATACACACATACTGGTGTTATACTGCGACCAGCGATCGCCTCAGCCTGGATGTGCAGCGCTGGGGTGGCTTGGTCGGATTCCCTGACTGAAAATATTGATACCCTTGACAGGGACAGTATTTTATTTACTATAGAGCATTTAAAGGATGCATTTCTATATATGCGAGATGCACAGAGGGATATTTGCACTCTGGCATCAAGAGTAAGTGCGATGTCCATATCTGCCAAAAGATGTTTATGGACACGACAGTGGTCAGGTGTTGCAGATTCCAAACGGCACAAAGATGTATTGCCGTATAAAGGGGAGGAGTTATTTGGGGTCGGTCCATCGGACCTGGTGGCCACGGCAACTGCTGGGAAATCCACCGTTTTTACCCTAAGTCACATCTATGCAGAAAAAGACACCGTCTTTTCAGCCTCAGTCCTTTCGTCCCCATAAGCATATCTGCCCAGGGATAGAGGAAAGGGAAGAAGACTGCAGCAGGCAGCCCATTCCCAGGAACAGAAGCCTTCCACCGCTTCTGCCAAGTTCTCAGCATGACGCTGGAGCCGTACAGGACCCCTGGATCCTACAAGTAGTATCCCAGGGGTACAGATTGGAAAGTCGAGACGTTTCCCCTCGCAGGTTCCTGAAGTCTGCTTTACCAACGTCTCCCTCCGACAGGGAGGCAGTATTGGAAACAATTCACAAGCTGTATTCCCAGCAGGTGATAATCAAAGTACCCCTCCTACAACAAGGAAAGGGGTATTATTCCACACTATATTGTGGTACTGAAACCAGAAGGCTCGGTGAAACCTATTCTAAATCTGAAATATTTGAACACTTACAAAGGTTCAAATCAAGATGGAGTCACTCAGAGCAGTGATAGCGAACCAGGTAGAAGGGGACTATATGGTGTCCCGGGACATCAGGGATGCTTACCTCCATGTCCCAATTTGCCCTTCTCACCAAGGGTATCTCAGGTTCGTGGTACAGAACTGTCACTATCAGTTTCAGACGCTGCCGTTTGGATTGTCCACGGCACTCCGGGTCTTTACCAAGGTAATGCCCGAAATGATGATTCTTCTTCGAAGAAAATGGACGACCTCCTGATAAGAGCAAGGTCCAGAGAACAGTTGGAGGTCGGAGTAGCACTATCTCAAGTAGTTCTACGACAGCACGGGTGGATTCTAAATATTCCAAAACCGCAGTTGTTTCCGACGACACGTCTGCTGTTCCTAGGGATGATTCTGGACACAGTCCAGAAAAAGGTGTTTCTCCCGGAGGAGAAAGCCAGGGAGTTATCCGAGCTAGTCAGGAACCTCCTAAAACCAGGAAAAGTGTCAGTGCATCATTGCACAAGAGTCCTGGGAAAAATGGTGGCTTATTACGAAGCGATTCCATTCGGCAGATTCCACGCAAGAACTTTTCAGTGGGATCTGCTGGACAAATGGTCCGGATCGCATCTTCAGATGCATCAGCGGATAACCCTATCTCCAAGGACAAGGGTGTCTCTCCTGTGGTGGTTACAGAGTGCTCATCTTCTAGAGGGCCGCAGATTCGGCATTCAGGATTGGATGCTGGTGACCACGGAGGCCAGCCTGAGAGGCTGGGGAGCAGTCACACAGGGAAAAAATTTCCAGGGAGTGTGATCAAGTCTGGAGACTTTTCTCCACATAAATATACTGGAGCTAAGGGCAATTTATAATGCTCTAAGCTTAGCAAGACCTCTGCTTCAAGGTCAGCCGGTATTGATCCAGTGGGACAACATCACGGCAGTCGCCCACGTAAACAGACAGGGCGGCACAAGAAGCAGGAGGGCAATGGCAAAAACTGCAAGGATTTTTCGCGGGGCGGAAAATCATGTGATAGCACTGTCAGCAGTGTTCATTCCGGGAGTGGACAACTGGGAAGCAGACTTCCTCAGCAGGCACGACCTCCACCCGGGAGAGTGGGGACTTCATCGGGAAGTTTTCCACATGATTGTGAACCGTTGGGAAAGACCAAAGGTGTACATGATGGCGTCCCGCCTGAACAAAAAACTGGACAGGTATTGCACCAGGTCAAGAGTGTCACAACTGAGGGCCTGAGCTGACGGGAGGCAGCCTCAGTTGTAGGGGCTGAGATGTACCGGAACCTGGGAGGTTGTATCAGACCCCTGGACATGTAAGTAACATGAATAATAACTGCCCGAAGGCGTGACCACGACAACTTGGATAAAAGTCAATGATGTTTATTATGACAACTCCGCAACACAGCAGCAGTAAAAGAAAACGTAAAAGTCAGCAAAGAATAAATACAGTTCCTGGGTACTACAGGATGGCAGGAGCCACAGGGCACTGGTAGTGTGAGATAGTTCTTATGATCTTCTAGATGGAAAGTCCTTACCAGGCCCGACTGTAGCAATGGAGATAACCCAGGATTGTGCCAGCTGGTGTTCCAGGAAAAGCTGGGTTGCTGAAGGTAAAACAGCTGCTGTGGATACTGGCTGGAACCAGACTGTTGTTAGCACGGAGTGGATACTGGCTGGAACCAGTTAAATAATAAATGAACTTGGGAGCGATGAAATATGAACTGAAATGTAGAACTTGAGAGCGGAGAAATAATAATACCGGTGGAGAGTGGTAAAGTGTAGAAAGGACACCGGCCCTTTAAGGGAAGCTATACTCTGCTGGAAGCTGAGCTGGAAGCAGGTAATGTTGTAGCTGGAAACAGATGAATCCACAATGGATTGGAGAGTCAGGCTACACCGCAGGTGGAATGCTGGTGCGGGTCTCTATGGTGGAAGTCTTGAGACAGGAGCTGGAACCTGGAAGACAATCACAGGAGAGAGACAAACAGGAACTAGGTTTGACAACCAAAGCACTGACGCCTTCCTTGCTCAGGCACAGTGTATTTATACCTGCAGCAAGGAAGGGATTGGCTAGGCAATTATGCAGATTATCAATACTGAGAACAGATTGGTGGAAATGATCAGCTGACAGAATCCAAGATGGCTGCGCCCATGCAGACACTTGGAGGGAAGTTTGGTTTGTAATCCATGTGGTAATGAAAACAGTAATGGCGGCGCCGGCCACCGGAGACAGGAGGCGCCAGGCTGACAGATGCACATCCAACCACGCGGACACAGCGGAGGCCGCGGCTGACGTAATCGCCACTCAGACACTCTGCATGCAGAAGTTCAGGGACGGCGGCGGAGGCCGCGGGAGACGCCATGCCAGGTGTAATATGGCGTTTACTGTGACAGCGTCCCAGAGTGACAGGAGAGGATACAGGAATGTACACATCAGGATAACAGATGGGATCCGGTCCTGGAGCGCTGAGCCAGCCTTAGGAGGCATCTGATGGGTAAGAAATGGCGTCCAGATACCCGGATCGTGACAGCACCCCCCCCCCCTTTAGGAGTGGCCCCAGGACACTTCTTTGGCTTTTGAGGAAACTTGGAATGGAATCTCCGGACCAAGGCAGGAGCATGGACATCAGAAGCATTGGTCCATGAACGTTCCTCAGGACCATAACCCTTCCAGTCAATAAGATATTGTAGTTGACCGTAACGGTGACGTGAGTCCAGGATCTTGGCCACTTCATACTCAACGCCTCGTTGAGTTTGGACTTTCGGAGTTGGAGGAAGTGAGGAATGAAACCGATTCAAGATCAGCGGTTTCAACAGGGAAACATGGAATGTCCTGGGTATTTTTAAGAAGGGAGGCAACTGGAGTCTGTAAGCAACAGGATTTATTACTTGTTCAATCTTGAAAGGACCGATATAGCGAGGTGCAAACTTCATACTGGGAACTCTTAACCTCAAATTCTTCGTGGATAACCATACCCGATCACCCACCTTGAGAGCAGGAACTGCTCGACGCTTCTTATCCGCAAACTTCTTGTACCTGAACGATGCCTTGAGCAGAGCTGATCGTACGCTCTTCCAGATATTGGCAAACTGATGCAAGGTGATATCCACTGCGGGAACAGAAGTTGCTGGAAGCGGTTGGAACTCAGGGACTTTAGGGTGGAATCCAAAGTTAGTGAAGAATGGTGTTGAAGCAGATGAAGAATGATACTGGTTGTTATGACAGAACTCGGCCCAGGGAAGTAATTGAACCCAGTCATCTTGAGAGGAGGACACATAGATGCGGAGGAAGGCCTCCAAGTCCTGATTCACCCTCTCGGTTTGACCATTGGTCTGAGGATGGTAAGCCGTGGAAAACTTTAGCTTGACTTGGAGGACTTGACATAAACTTCGCCAGAATTTGGCTGTGAATTGAACTCCTCGATCTGAGATAATTTCTTCAGGAAGACCGTGGAGTCGGAAGATCTCTTGTATGAATACTTGAGCCAACTTGGAAGCTGACGGAAGACCGGTGAGAGGAATGAAGTGTGCCATCTTGGTGAACCGGTCAACTACCACCCAGATGGTATTGAACTTGTTGCACATGGGTAAGTCTGTAATGAAATCCATCGACAAGTGGGTCCATGGACGACGGGGAACGGATAGTGGAACCAGTTGCCCCGCAGGCGACTGGCGGGATACTTTATGTTGGGCACACTTTGGGCAAGATGCAATAAACTCCAAGACGTCCTTTTTCAGAGTTGGCCACCAATAGGACCTAGAGATAAACTCCAGGGTTTTTTGGATACCTGTATGTCCGGCAAAACGGGAAGCATGGGCCCAATGCATGAGCTTCTTCCTTAGCATCGGCTTCACAAAACTTTTCCCTGATGGGGGCGTAGAGTCCATCCCTACCGTGGAGAATGCCAACGGATTTATAATAGGATGCTTGTCTGAAGACTCTGACTCATTTTCTTGCTCCCATGAGCGGGAAAGAGCATCGGCCTTGCGATTCTGAGAGCCCGGACAGAACTGGAGTTTAAAGTCGAACCTGGAAAAGAAAAGTGCCCATCTGGCCTGACGAGGGTTGAGACATTGTGCGCCCTTCAGGTATAAAAGGTTCTTGTGGTCTGTAAGTATGGTGATTGAATGAGAAGCTCCCTCCAACAGATACCTCCACTCTTCTAGAGCGAGCTTGATGGCTAGCAACTCCTGGTCGCCAATGGCATAGTTGCGCTCAGCTGGGGAGAACTTCCGGGAGAAGAAACTGCAAGGGTGTAAATGGCCATCTTTAGCCCTCTGAGATAACACCGCTCCTACTCCAACGGAGGAGGCATCCACCTCTAAGATGAAAGGAGAGTCGATGTCAGGCTGTTTCAG
The DNA here is from genome assembly GCF_028390025.1 of Pseudophryne corroboree. Taxonomy (NCBI): domain Eukaryota; kingdom Metazoa; phylum Chordata; class Amphibia; order Anura; family Myobatrachidae; genus Pseudophryne; species Pseudophryne corroboree. The sequence continues at coordinate 2,524,783 of NC_086447.1, read as the reverse complement.
AACAGGCGCAGAGATGAACCTTTGTTTTAAAAGATGAAATGCTTGCATGGCTTCTTCAGACCACTTGGACGGGTTAGCACCCTTCTTAGTGAAAGCAGTAATAGGCGCCACAATGGTGGAAAAGTCTCGTATAAACTTTCGGTAATAGTTGGCGAACCCTAAGAACCTCTGGACCCCTTTGAGGGTTAAGGGTACCGGCCAATTTTGGATTGCTTGTAGTTTCTCAGGATCCATCTCTAGTCCGGAACCGGACACAATGTACCCTAGAAACGGAATGGACTTGACTTCAAAGACGCATTTTTCTAATTTGCAATAGAGATGATTGACACGGAGACGGGACAGAACCTCTTTAACCCAAAAACGATGTTCCTCTAAATCGTTGGCAAAAATGAGGATATCGTCTAGATAGACCACGACATGACGGTATAGAATGTCTCTGAAGATCTCATTGACAAAATGCTGGAAGACAGCTGGAGCATTGCTCAATCCGAAGGGCATGACGAGGTACTCATAATGTCCGTCACGGGTGTTAAAGGCGGTCTTCCACTCGTCACCCTCACGGATCCGGATGAGATTGTATGCACCTCGCAAGTCCAGCTTTGTAAAGATGGTAGCTCCGCTAACTCTGTCAAAGAGCTCAGTAATCAGGGGTAAAGGATAACGGTTCTTGATGGTAATGTCGTTCAAACCTCTGTAGTCGATGCACGGCCGCAGACCACCATCTTTCTTTTTTACAAAAAAGAAGCCTGCGGCGGCTGGAGAAGAAGAAGGTCGAATGAACCCCTTTGCTAGGTTCTCTTTAATATATTCCTCCATAGAATGCGTCTCAGGCAGAGACAACGGATGAGTTCGGCCTCGAGGTGGAACCTTCCCTGGAACGAGATCAATCGGACAGTCCCATTCTCTATGAGGAGGAAGGATATCAGCAGAAGCTTTACTGAACACATCCGTGAAATCTTGATATGGAGGAGGTGGAACATCAGACGACCTGGGGGAGGAAGAACAGACAGGCAATACTTTAAACAAACATGTCTCAGCACAGGAGGAACCCCATGCCAGGATTTGCGTAGTCGTCCAATCAATTGTAGGATTGTGAAGACGGAGCCATGGAAGGCCCAGGACCACAGGATGTGTGGCTCTTGGAATCACTAAAAAAGAAATAAGTTCGGAATGAAGAACTCCCACTCTCAGACGAACTGGTAGAGTCCTTAAAGAAATAACTGCATCAAAAATTTTGCTGCCATCCACGGCAGTTAAAGAAATGGACGAAGGAAGTCTCTCGGTGGGTAGGGACCACCGTTTAACATAGGCTTCGGTAATAAAGTTCCCAGCTGCTCCGGAATCAAGGAGGGCAATGACGTTCCGATAACATTGAGCAACTTGAAGCGAGACTGGGAGATTACAATCTTGAGGAGATGGAGAGGAGATCATTACTCCTAGCCGGCCCTCTCCTTGGCGAGCTAGGATTTGGAGTTTCCCGGACGTTTGGGACAGGCATTAATGGTGTGAGACGGAGCTGCACAATAGAGACAGAGAAACTCGGAGAGACGTCTTCGGCGCTCAGCAGGAGTTAAACGGGAACGGCCAAGTTGCATGGGCTCATCTTTAGATGGTGACAGTTGACGAGGAGGAGGAGCAGAAGATTTTGGAGCAGATGATCTTCCACGCTCAGTTGCTCTCTCTCTGAAACGTAAATCAACTTTCGTGCAGAGTGAGATTAGCTCATCTAACTTAGAAGGTAAGTCTCTGGTAGCTAACTCATCTTTAATACGCTCAGATAAGCCATGCCAGAATGCAGCATACAGGGCCTCGTCGTTCCATGCCAGTTCGGATGCCAGGATCTGGAACTGTATCAGATATTGTCCTACAGTACGTGACCCCTGGCGTAAACGGAGAATCTCGGATGAAGCTGAGGTTACCCGGCCTGGCTCGTCGAAGATGCGCCTGAATGTTGACACGAAGGCAGTGTAGGAAGATAGCAGGGTGTCGGACCTCTCCCATAACGGTGATGCCCAATCAAGGGCTGAGCCACTGAGAAGAGAAATAATGTAGGCAATTTTTGTACGGTCACTGGGAAAATTGCCAGGTTGTAGCTCAAACTGAATCTCACACTGGTTGAGAAATCCCCTGCAGAATCTTGGAGATCCGTCAAATTTTGCTGGCGTTGGAAGATGAAGACGTGGAGCAGAAATGGGTAAGGTGGGTGGGGTTATAGCTGGAGTCACTGTGGTTGACGCACCAGACGCGCCTGATCCACGGAGAGTTGTCTGAATCCCATCCAGCCGAGTAGAGAGATCCTGGAGACAGCGGATGATGTGGCCCTGTGCAGCCTCCTGATGTTCTAGTCGGGCTGCCAGTTCTTGCATCGGCCTGGCCGCTTGATCCTGGTCTCCGGCTGGATTCATTAGGTCAGTGCTTACTGTCACAACTGAGGGCCTGAGCTGACGGGAGGCAGCCTCAGTTGTAGGGGCTGAGATGTACCGGAACCTGGGAGGTTGTATCAGACCCCTGGACATGTAAGTAACATGAATAATAACTGCCCGAAGGCGTGACCACGACAACTTGGATAAAAGTCAATGATGTTTATTATGACAACTCCGCAACACAGCAGCAGTAAAAGAAAACGTAAAAGTCAGCAAAGAATAAATACAGTTCCTGGGTACTACAGGATGGCAGGAGCCACAGGGCACTGGTAGTGTGAGATAGTTCTTATGATCTTCTAGATGGAAAGTCCTTACCAGGCCCGACTGTAGCAATGGAGATAACCCAGGATTGTGCCAGCTGGTGTTCCAGGAAAAGCTGGGTTGCTGAAGGTAAAACAGCTGCTGTGGATACTGGCTGAAACCAGACTGTTGTTAGCACGGAGTGGATACTGGCTGGAACCAGTTAAATAATAAATGAACTTGGGAGCGATGAAATATGAACTGAAATGTAGAACTTGAGAGCGGAGAAATAATAATACCGGTGGAGAGTGGTAAAGTGTAGAAAGGACACCGGCCCTTTAAGAGAAGCTGTACTCTGCTGGAAGTTGAGCTGGAAGCAGGTAATGTTGTAGCTGGAAACAGATGAATCCACAATGGATTGGAGAGTCAGGCTACACCGCAGGTGGAATGCTGGTGCGGGTCTCTATGGTGGAAGTCTTGAGACAGGAGCTGGAACCTGGAAGACAATCACAGGAGAGAGACAAACAGGAACTAGGTTTAACAACCAAAGCACTGACGCCTTCCTTGCTCAGGCACAGTGTATTTATACCTGAAGCAAGGAAGGGATTGGCTAGGCCATTATGCAGATTATCAATACTGAGTGAGAACAGATTGGTGGAAATGATCAGCTGACAGAATCCAAGATGGCTGCGCCCATGCAGACACTTGGAGGGAAGTTTGGTTTGTAATCCATGTGGTAATGAAAACAGTAATGGCGGCGCCGGCCACCGGAGACAGGAGGCGCCAGGCTGACAGATGCACATCCAACCACGCGGACACAGCGGAGGCCGCGGCTGACGTAATCGCCACTCAGACACTCTGCATGCAGAAGTTCAGGGACGGCGGCGGAGGCCGCGGGAGACGCCATGCCAGGTGTAATATGGCGTTTACTGTGACAGCGTCCCAGAGTGACAGGAGAGGATACAGGAATGTACACATCAGGATAACAGATGGGATCCGGTCCTGGAGCGCTGAGCCAGCCTTAGGAGGCATCTGATGGGTAAGAAATGGCGTCCAGATACCCGGATCGTGACAAAGAGACTTTCAGGCAATAGCTGTGGACGTTCTGGTAACACCGTGGGCGTACCAGTCGGTGTATGTGTTTCCTCCTCTGCTTCTCATACCCAAGGTATTGAGAATTATAAGACGTAGAGGAGTAAGAACTATACTCGTGGCTCCGGATTGGCCAAGAAGGACTTGGTACCCGGAACTTCAAGAGATACTCACAGAGGACTCATGACCTCTGCCGCTAAGAAGGGACTTGCTTCAGCACGTACCATGTCTGTTCCAAGACTTACCGCGGCTGCGTTTGACGGCATGGCGGTTGAACGCCGGATCCTAAGGGAAAAAGGCATTCCGGAAGAGGTCATTCCTACCCTGGTCAAAGCCAGGAAGGACGTGACCGCACAACATTATCACCACATGTGGCGAAAATATGTTGCGTGGTGTGAGGCCAGGAAAGCTCCACGAAGAAATTTCAACTCGGTCGATTCCTGCATTTCCTGCAAACAGGAGTGTCTATGGGCCTCAGATTGGGGTCCATTAAGGTTCATATTTCGGCCCTGTCGATTTTCTTCCAGAAAGAATTGGCTTCAGTTCCTGAAGTCCAGAAGTTTGTCAAGGGAGTACTGCATATACAACCCCCTTTTGTGCCTCCAGTGGCACTGTGGGATCTCAACGTAGTGCTGGGATTCCTCAAATCACATTGGTTTAAACCGCTCAAATCTGTGGATTTGAAATATCTCACATGGAAAGTGACCATGATGTTGGCCCTGGCCTGGGCCAGGCGAGTGTCAGAATTGGCGGCTTTGTCTCACAAAAGCCCATATCTGATTGTCCATTCGGACAGGGCAGAGCTGCGGACTCGTCTCCAGTTTCTCCCTAAGGTGGGGTCAGCGTTTCACCTGAACCAGCTTATTGTGGTACCTGCGGCTACTAGGGACTTGGAGGACTCCAAGTTGCTAGATGTTGTCAGGGCCCTGAAAATATCGGTTTCCAGGACGGCTGGAGTCAGGAAAACTGACTTGATGTTATCCTGTATGCACCCAACAAACTGGGTGCTCTTGCTTCTAAGCAGACGATTGCTAGTTGGATGTGTAGTACAATTCAGCTTGCACATTCTGTGGCAGGCCTGCCACAGCCAAAATATGTAAATGCCCATTCCACAAGGAAGGTGGGCTCATCCTGGGCGGCTGCCCGAGGGGTCTCGGCATTACAACTCTGCCGAGCAGCTACGTGGTCGGGGGGAGAACACGTTTGTAAAATTCTACAAATTTGATACCCTGGCTAAAGAGGACCTGGAGTTCTCTCATTCGGTGCTGCAGAGTCATCCGCACTCTCCCGCCCGTTTGGGAGCTTTGGTATAATCCCCATGGTCCTGACGGAGTCCCCAGCATCCACTAGGACGTTAGAGAAAATAAGATTTTACTTACCGATAAATCTATTTCTCGTAGTCCGTAGTGGATGCTGGGCGCCCATCCCAAGTGCGGATTGTCTGCAATACTTGTACATAGTTATTGTTAACAAAATCGGGTTTTTGTTGTAGTGAGCCATCTTTTCAGAGGCTCCTCTGTTATCATACTGTTAACTGGGTTCAGATCACAGGTTGTACGGTGTGATTGGTGTGGCTGGTATGAGTCTTACCCGGGATTCAAAATCCTTCCTTATTGTGTACGCTCGTCCGGGCACAGTATCCTAACTGAGGCTTGGAGGAGGGTCATAGGGGGAGGAGCCAGTGCACACCACCTGATCCTAAAGCTTTTACTTTTGTGCCCTGTCTCCTGCGGAGCCGCTATTCCCCATGGTCCTGACGGAGTCCCCAGCATCCACTACGGACTACGAGAAATAGATTTATCGGTAAGTAAAATCTTATTTTTTTTGCATTTTTAAAAAAATGCATATAACAGCCATTTCACACAATTTAAGTCCCCAAAAACGCTCTAATGTGATCTCTAACACACTTCTCTTCTGTTTTCCTATGTTAGTTTAGCATTTTTTGGGGTACAGGCTGATTTCCCCATTTTCACCTGCACTTTTCACTGCAAGAATTTTCACGTGAAACCCGGTCGGAATTGAATAGGTCGAAAAACGGAGCGTATTCGCGGCAATTTTCGGCCGATTTCCGCAAAAAAATTTCGACCGCAAAATTGCCGCGAATTTGCGGATAATTGAATATCCCCCATACTGTCAGTGTGATACAAGTGCTGTGTATATGAGAGATACACTGTCAGTGTGATACAAGTGCTGTGTATATGAGAGATATACTGTCAGTGTGATACAAGTGCTGTGTATATGAGAGATACACTGTCAGTGTGATACAAGTGCTGTGTATATGAGAGATATACTGTCAGTGTGATACAAGTGCTGTGTATATGAGAGATACACTCTCAGTGTGATACAAGTGCTGTGTATATGAGAGATACACTCTCAGTGTGATACAAGTGCTGTGTATATGAGAGATATACTGTCAGTGTGATACAAGTGCTGTGTATATGAGAGATATACTGTCAGTGTGATACAAGTGCTGTGTATATGAGAGATATACTGTCAGTGTGATACAAGTGCTGTGTATATGAGAGATATACTGTCAGTGTGATACAAGTGCTGTGTATATGAGAGATACACTGTCAGTGTGATACAAGTGCTGTGTATATGAGAGATACACTGTCAGTGTGATACAAGTGCTGTGTATATGAGAGATACACTGTCAGTGTGATACAAGTGCTGTGTATATGAGAGATACACTGTCAGTGTGATACAAGTGCTGTGTATATGAGAGATATACTGTCAGTGTGATACAAGTGCTGTGTATATGAGAGATATACTGTCAGTGTGATACAAGTGCTGTGTATATAAGAGATATACTGTCAGTGTGATACAAGTGCTGTGTATATGAGAGATACACTCTCAGTGTGATACAAGTGCTGTGTATATGAGAGATATACTGTCAGTGTGATACAAGTGCTGTGTATATGAGAGATATACTGTCAGTGTGATACAAGTGCTGTGTATATGAGAGATACACTGTCAGTGTGATACAAGTGCTGTGTATATGAGAGATATACTGTCAGTGTGATACAAGTGCTGTGTATATGAGAGATATACTGTCAGTGTGATACAAGTGCTGTGTATATGAGAGATACACTGTCAGTGTGATACAAGTGCTGTGTATATGAGAGATACACTGTCAGTGTGATACAAGTGCTGTGTATATGAGAGATATACTGTCAGTGTGATACAAGTGCTGTGTATATGAGAGATATACTGTCAGTGTGATACAAGTGCTGTGTATATAAGAGATATACTGTCAGTGTGATACAAGTGCTGTGTATATGAGAGATACACTCTCAGTGTGATACAAGTGCTGTGTATATGAGAGATATACTGTCAGTGTGATACAAGTGCTGTGTATATGAGAGATATACTGTCAGTGTGATACAAGTGCTGTGTATATGAGAGATACACTGTCAGTGTGATACAAGTGCTGTGTATATGAGAGATATACTGTCAGTGTGATACAAGTGCTGTGTATATGAGAGATATACTGTCAGTGTGATACAAGTGCTGTGTATATGAGAGATATACTGTCAGTGTGATACAAGTGCTGTGTATATGAGAGATATACTGTCAGTGTGATACAAGTGCTGTGTATATGAGAGATACACTGTCAGTGTGATACAAGTGCTGTGTATATGAGAGATACACTGTCAGTGTGATACAAGTGCTGTGTATATGAGAGATACACTGTCAGTGTGATACAAGTGCTGTGTATATGAGAGATACACTGTCAGTGTGATACAAGTGCTGTGTATATGAGAGATATACTGTCAGTGTGATACAAGTGCTGTGTATATGAGAGATATACTGTCAGTGTGATACAAGTGCTGTGTATATAAGAGATATACTGTCAGTGTGATACAAGTGCTGTGTATATGAGAGATACACTCTCAGTGTGATACAAGTGCTGTGTATATGAGAGATATACTGTCAGTGTGATACAAGTGCTGTGTATATGAGAGATATACTGTCAGTGTGATACAAGTGCTGTGTATATGAGAGATACACTGTCAGTGTGATACAAGTGCTGTGTATATGAGAGATATACTGTCAGTGTGATACAAGTGCTGTGTATATGAGAGATATACTGTCAGTGTGATACAAGTGCTGTGTATATGAGAGATACACTGTCAGTGTGATACAAGTGCTGTGTATATGAGAGATACACTGTCAGTGTGATACAAGTGCTGTGTATATGAGAGATATACTGTCAGTGTGATACAAGTGCTGTGTATATGAGAGATATACTGTCAGTGTGATACAAGTGCTGTGTATATAAGAGATATACTGTCAGTGTGATACAAGTGCTGTGTATATGAGAGATACACTCTCAGTGTGATACAAGTGCTGTGTATATGAGAGATATACTGTCAGTGTGATACAAGTGCTGTGTATATGAGAGATATACTGTCAGTGTGATACAAGTGCTGTGTATATGAGAGATACACTGTCAGTGTGATACAAGTGCTGTGTATATGAGAGATATACTGTCAGTGTGATACAAGTGCTGTGTATATGAGAGATATACTGTCAGTGTGATACAAGTGCTGTGTATATGAGAGATACACTGTCAGTGTGATACAAGTGCTGTGTATATGAGAGATACACTGTCAGTGTGATACAAGTGCTGTGTATATGAGAGATATACTGTCAGTGTGATACAAGTGCTGTGTATATGAGAGATATACTGTCAGTGTGATACAAGTGCTGTGTATATAAGAGATATACTGTCAGTGTGATACAAGTGCTGTGTATATGAGAGATACACTCTCAGTGTGATACAAGTGCTGTGTATATGAGAGATATACTGTCAGTGTGATACAAGTGCTGTGTATATGAGAGATATACTGTCAGTGTGATACAAGTGCTGTGTATATGAGAGATACACTGTCAGTGTGATACAAGTGCTGTGTATATGAGAGATATACTGTCAGTGTGATACAAGTGCTGTGTATATGAGAGATATACTGTCAGTGTGATACAAGTGCTGTGTATATGAGAGATACACTGTCAGTGTGATACAAGTGCTGTGTATATGAGAGATACACTGTCAGTGTGATACAAGTGCTGTGTATATGAGAGATATACTGTCAGTGTGATACAAGTGCTGTGTATATGAGAGATATACTGTCAGTGTGATACAAGTGCTGTGTATATAAGAGATATACTGTCAGTGTGATACAAGTGCTGTGTATATGAGAGATACACTCTCAGTGTGATACAAGTGCTGTGTATATGAGAGATATACTGTCAGTGTGATACAAGTGCTGTGTATATGAGAGATATACTGTCAGTGTGATACAAGTGCTGTGTATATGAGAGATACACTGTCAGTGTGATACAAGTGCTGTGTATATGAGAGATATACTGTCAGTGTGATACAAGTGCTGTGTATATGAGAGATATACTGTCAGTGTGATACAAGTGCTGTGTATATGAGAGATACACTGTCAGTGTGATACAAGTGCTGTGTATATGAGAGATACACTGTCAGTGTGATACAAGTGCTGTGTATATGAGAGATATACTGTCAGTGTGATACAAGTGCTGTGTATATGAGAGATATACTGTCAGTGTGATACTGATGTGTTTGATCAAAGCTGTTCCTCCAACTACTATCCTTGACTCTACATCGGAATTTTTTCCTCTACGATGGAAAATTCTATCGCCAAGAACAGGGCTGTTCCATGGGATCTTCAGTCACACCATCATATGCCAATATATATGATGCGCAAGAAGAAAAATTGTTCTTTTCAGATGAGAACATCTCGCAACATATATTATTATATACTCGTTACATAGATGACGTGTTTCTGCTATGGTCAGGTGGTGCTTGTTGATTTGAGGAAATGATGACATCTATTAATGCACGCAATAATTCCATCAAATTCACATACACATACAGTACAGAGTCTGCTCAATTCCTAGATGTGATGGTTCGGGTCAAAGATAATATCCTGTCTACAGAAATGTATTATAAACCGACTGACAGGAGACGTTCCTAGCAGCTTCCAGTCACCATCCTAAAGCCTTGAAAAAGGGATTGCCATTCTCCCAAATGGTGAGGGTGGCTAGAATGACCAGTGACTCCACTAGGGTACCTGAGCTCCTTGATGTTTTCATTAATACATTCGTAGCACGGGGCTACGATAGGAAGGAATTGCTGCAATCTAAACATAGAGTATGGTCATGTAAACGTGAAGAGTTATTGGGTCCGAATATCACGGATAGCAAGACGATCCTCCCATGGTCCAGTGACTTTACAACAGCAAGTCTCATTATCAGACGTGCCTCCCAAGCTCTGTGGCCCATCGTGAAGTCGGATGGTGATCTACCGTGCATGAAAAATATTCGTCCTGTGGCAGCCTTTAGACGTGGACGCAATTTGAGAGACTTTCTGGTCCACACGGACACTACAGGGAGAAATATTCCTCAAATCCCTAATGTGTACTTTAAGGCTCCAGGATGTTATAAATGTGCACAATGTGAAACGTGTAAGTTTATGGTCAGCACTAAGACGTTTAAACACCCACACAATGAGAGGATGTACAACATCCGACATGTGTTGACGTGTACTACGACGCATGTGGTATACATTATTATATGCCCATGCCGGCTTTATTATGTGGGCCAAACTATCAGAAAGCTTCGTGAGCGAATGGCTCTGCATAGATCTGCCATCAAAGCGGCCCTTTCGGGCAAAGAAATTGAACAACCGGTGGCGAGACATTTTAGAGCCCAGGGCCATTGTCTATCTTCTCTGAGATATTTTATGATAGATCACGTGAAGGAATCGATTAGAGGTGGTGATAGATCTAGAAAATTGTTAAATCTAGAAACGAGTTGGATCTTTAGGCTTAATTCTGTACAACCTCATGGCCTGAATGAAAGAATTAATTGGAATTCCTTGACTTAATGTCTTATCTTGTATTGGTATTGTGATTTAGCATATGACACATTGTTTATTATCGATTTTTCCTTGCTAGAACTATGATTACTTTACTCTGTAACTGGTGTACCATGCAGTTTTGCATATTTCCCTCCTGAAGCTTGTTACAAGGTATGAAGTAACGTGTCATTCTTATACACTTTGCATTTTAATGTATTTTAATGTCACATAGGGTGGAGGATTGATGGAGCCTCACTGGAGTAACTGCAACCCATGTATGCGCTATCAGACTCTCTACTACGGCTGCGCTGTCACCAGGATGGCAAGGGAATCGCTGCGCTGCTTAGACTCAATGGCGTTGTCATGAGAACAGGTGGAACGCAGGCTGGACTTCCGCCGTCGGGTGGAACGCACAGTCCGGAAGTTGTGGTGGTAGCTGCGGAAGCGCCTGGGGACGCGGACGCCGGCGGGAGCTCGTGGTGCACTTCATGGTGGGGTATTTAACGGGTAAGTTTTTGTGCATTCTTGTTGTGTCTGTTTATGCTGTGATGGAATCTTGAGAAAGGGGGTTGCACCCCGAAACGTCGATCTCAAATACAGCTTGTCATATTTGCAATTCTAAGCCTCTGAGTGCCGTCTATCTATTGGGGACTTTGTATTATTATTTGGATGTAGCACCTGAGCCTGTTTGATCTTAATATCCGAGTGCCGGCTGCCTGTGGAATATATATATATATATATATATATATATATTCCATAGACAAAAAACCTTACGGTTTCACATGTCCCATTAAGGCTACTTAGACATGATTGAAATTTCAGAAACCTGTTGTAACTCTTCCACTCAAACTCCAAAAAGCAATGAAATTCCGATCATTAAGGCTGACGCCTTAATAGACTTGTTCCTTGCGCAGTACAGATATGGTATGCCATCACAGCCTGTGGGTAAGTGCAGACTCAGCACTCTCACAGAGTGAGATTGCTGTCACTCACACAATGGTGGAGCTGCTAATTCACAGATTTGTGTGCTCATTGGAATACACACATGCAGTCTATGCAACTGAAGGTCTGAGCAGTTATGTGGTGCACCCATCCCACTCAGTGCCCACAACCATCCCATTCGGTCACCACAACAATTCCACCTTGTTACACACAGCGGGAGGAGGGGGGTTGGCCGGACACACAGCAGGAGGGGGGGGTTGGCGGACACACAGCAGGAGGAGAGGGGGTGGCCGGACACACAGCGGGAGGAGGGGGTGGGTGGCCGGACACACAGCGGGAGGAGGGGGTGGGTGGCCGGACACACAGCGGGAGGAGGGGGTGGGTGGCCGGACACACAGCGGGAGGAGGGGGTGGGTGGCCGGACACACAGCGGGAGGGGGGTTGACCGGACACACAGCGAGTGGGAGAGGGGAGGGGGGGGTGGCCGGACACACAGCGGGAGGGGAGGGGGGCAGGCAAGGCACACAGCAGGAGGGGAGGGGGGGGTGGCCAGACACACAGTGGGAGGAGGGGGTGGTGGCCGGACACACAGCAGGAGGAGGTGGGTGACCGGACACACAGCGGGAGGAGGGGGGTGGCCGGACACACAGCGCGAGGAGGGGGGGTGGCCGGACACACAGCGGAAGGAGGGTGTGGCCGGACACACAGCGGGAGGAGGGGGTGGCCGGACACACAGCGGGAGGAGGGGGTGGTGGCCGGACACACAGCGGGAGGAGGGGGGAAGTGGCCGGACACACAGCACAGGGGGGAGGAATGGTGGAGCTGGCACACAGCAGGGGGGGTGGCGTGCACACAGCGGGAGGGGAGGGGAGCTGGGCACACAGCGGAAGGAGGCCGGAAACAATCATGCCCTTATAATATATATATATATATATATATATATATATATATATATTGTAAAAGTAATATTATATCTTGTACTGCATGACCACGTCCTTAGTTCTGGGGAATACAGGTCACTCTGTGTCTGGGAGGAAAGCCGTGTTGGTTATACTGCTCAGTGGGAGAGGGTGAGGGTCACTGATCGGGTGGAGGAGGAGGGGGGGGAGAGAGGGGGCTGCTGTGGAGGGGGGCACACCGTGACGTCATGCAATGAGCAGAGGAAAGTTGAGGCGAGCTCTGATAGTGTTTAAATAAAGAGGCAGCGGGCAGTGGCACTGAGCCTCCGGCACATAAACTCCGCACCGACATAAATACACCTCTATTAACATCCAGCTCTCTGCCCGTGTACACGGCGAGGGAGGTCAGCGGCAGCAAATATTCCCTCCCAGAAAGCAGGAGAGAAAGGCAGCGCAGCCTTCGCAATCAGCACCAGACAGAGGTTCTGCAAAGCTGCAGCGCGGACTGTGCATGTCTACAGCTCAGCCCTTCCATTCACTGGATCATTGCATCGGATGAGCATTGACCTCAAGCAGCCCGCTGGCTGCTCCTACAGCTAAACCATCAATCCGAGGGACACTACAACGCTTGTCAAGCCCCAAACAAGAGACAGGAGACAGCTGGAGCTGGCGATAGGCACACAGCAGAGCGGGGAGAGAAGGTGCACGGAGGGACCCGCAGCCGCCGGCGTTCTCCGTTATACTAATGATGAGTTAGTGACTCATAGTGCACTGAAGCCAGCCGCGGGCAGTAATAATGAGGGACGCAGATAAGCAGTATGGCCGGAGGAGACTGGCCAGGCTGCCTAATTTCTCAGCTTCCCTCATTGTTACAACCGACACAAGTGGCTCAGATAGTGCAGCTCATCCAGGATGGCACATCAATGCGAGCTGTGGCAAGAAGGTTTGCTGTGTCTGTCAGCGTAGTGTCCAGAGCATGGAGGCGCTACCAGGAGACAGGCCAGTACATCAGGAGACGTGGAGGAGGCCGTAGGAGGGCAACAACCCAGCAGCAGGACCGCTACCTCCGCCTTTGTGCAAGGAGGAACAGGAGGAGCACTGCCAGAGCCCTGCAAAATGACCTCCAGCAAGCCACAAATGTGCATGTGTCTACTCAAACGATCAGAAACAGACTCCATGAGGGTGGTATGAGGGCCCGACGTCCACATGTGGGGGTTGTGCTTACAGCCCAACACTGTGCAGGACGTTTGGCATTTGCCAGAGAACACCAAGATTGGCAAATTCGCCATTGGCGCCCTGTGCTCTTCACAGATGAAAGCAGGTTCTCACTGAGCACATGTGACAGACGTGACAGAGTCTGGAGATGCCAAGGAGAACGTTCTGCTGCCTGCAACATCCTCCAGCATGACCGGTTTGGCAGTGGGTCAGTAATGGTGTCGGGAGGCATTTCTTTGAGGGGCTGCACAGCCCTCCATGTGCTCGCCAGAGGTAGCCTGACTGCCATTAGGTACCGAGATGAGATCCTCAGACCCCTTGTGAGACCATATGCTGGTGCGGTAGGCCCTGGGCTCCTCCTAATGCAAGACAATGCTAGACCTCATGTGGCTGGAGTGTGTCAGCAGTTCCTGCAAGACGAAGGCATTGATGCTATGGACTGGCCCGCCCGTTCCCCAGACCTGTATCCAATTGAGCACATCTGGGACATCATGTCTCGCACCATCCACCAAAGCCACGTTGCCCCACAGACTGTCCAGGAGTTGGTGGATGCTTTAGTCCAGGTCTGGGAGAAGATCCCTCAGGAGACCATCCGCCACCTCATCAGGAGCATGCCCAGGCATTGTAGGGAGGTCATACAGGCACGTGGAGGCCACACACACTACTGAGCCTCATTTTGACTTGTTTTAAGGACATTACATCAAAGTTGGATCAGCCTGTAGTGTGTTTTTCCACTTTAATTTTGAGGGTGACTCCAAATCCAGACCTCCATGGGTTAATAAATTTGATTTCCATTGATAATTTTTGTGTGATTTTGTTGTCAGCACATTCAACTATGTAAAGAACAAAGTGTTTAATAAGAATATTTCATTCATTCAGATCTAGGATGTGTTATTGTAGTGTTCCCTTTATTTTTTTGAGCAGTGTATATATATATATATATATATAAATTGCGGCTCCTAGCATGCAGCGGCACTCAGGGAAATAATTCATGGAGATTCCAAACAAACGATTTTTATTCCATGATAGTGCAAATAGAGATCCAACGTTTCGGGGTGCTACCACCCCTTTGTCAAGGTGAACACAACAAAAGGGGTGGTAGCACCCCGAAACGTTGGATCTCTATTTGCACTATCATGGAATAAAAATCGTTTGTTTGGAATCTCCATGAATTATTTCCCTGAGTGCCGCTGCATGCTAGGAGCCGCAATTTATACTACTCATTCCAGAAGGCACCGGGGCCGTATATACTGTGAAGGGTGAGTGCCAATCCGTTGGTATACATATATATATATATATATATATATATATATATCTCCAAGAGTTTAGACTATGAATGTTATTACCTCAGATTTCTAAATGTCTGGTTTGTAATTTGTTAGCTATTGCTAATTGAGTTTCTCTTCAGTCAACCTAGGTTCCTGGATATTGTCTTTCTGTTTGTCCTGTCTTCAGATAAGACAATGACAATCCAGTATTTATTGTCTTCGACAGATACTGGACAACTGTAGAATAATAGGCGTAACCAAAGGTATTTGCCTTCTTTATATGATTTCAAAGCTTTGTGTAAACAAGGCCCTCTGGTGCATTGTATTTAGAGTTTCTGGGAGGATAAATTATGTGCGAACCATCTTCATGCTATTAGAAGGATGAGCAGACAGTGGGTGATTTATGCAATATATGGATTAAATATATGATATGTCTTTGTGGCTTTTCCATGCGAGTACAAATGCCTCCGTAATTACTCATACAATGCGCTAACACGCACGACCGCGTGAGCGATCATATGCAATTTGCAAATATGTGCAAGCACGGCCGAATAAGTACGAGCACGGAGGCCATCTATGTGGTGTTTGTACGTGATGTGTGTACTGTAATATTTTCCGACTTTGACAGTCCACCCTTTGGCAGTCATCAATAACTGTGACAAACTAATCAATAAACAGAAAAAAATATTACCTATACAATATATACAAAAGCTTGGATGATCGGGGAGAGTTGTAGGTGGGAAATGTATAGCCTAGTGGGATAGTAAAAAGCATGTATGTATGAACCAATGTCTGTGGGGCATGTATCATCGTGCCGTATATGTTCTAAATAAGCTTCGAGGTATTGCGAAGTATACATTAATTCCTTATCATCCCGTATTAAGGGTCTGTAAATGGGCCAACAAACACTACCGAGCTCTTTTCGGCTTATTATTCCAACAAATGGGGAGCACATTTAGTTGATGATACATGGAGGGGGAACATATGTGAGTGCTAGTATATGTGGCTATCACCTGTCGACTATGTGTGCCATTAACTGGAGGTTGCAGAGATGAAGATAAGACACATATATAAAAATACATTCACATAAACATTTTGGGTAGGGCTGACGTCTTTTCCAGTTGGATGTATCTGGGCAGAGGGGGAAACAGAGAAAAACGGGTGAAAGAAACAGGCCATGAAATTCATTTGCAATCCTTATCATAACGCTGTCTCTAAGGATGGGTCATAAATTAAATCTGCTGCTATAACAGCGCCCTCACTCCTTAGACTCATCAAATTTGTGCTGCCCTTGCGCCGCGTTAGAATTTGAACACACCTAAATATCAAACCAATAATTATGATGACTCCCAGGATACAAAAGAGAAACTTCCCCACACTCATAATAACATTCTGTGCCCACTCTCCTAACCCTGAGAACCATTTGCGTGGGTTCAACCATGAGACCCAGCCGGTCAGTTCAATACCCACAGTCGCTAAGGTAAGATTGTGCTTCCTCCTGAACTCCCACTTCAACTGCAAGATCTCATCCATCTTCTGATCGATGATCTCCGTGGGGTCGTCAGTGCTGTTTGTAATATATGTACAGCACTTCACACCATATTGAGTTGCCAGAGTAACACAGTACCCACCTGTCACGGCTGTAACATAATTAAGGACTATCCTGTGCTGGATCAGTTCCTTCTTCTAGGCTTGTAACTCCCTTCCCGTATACCTGAAGGTGTCATCATACATCTCAGTGATATTATCTATCAAGTTTGCTAGCGCATGGATGTACCTATAATTTATAGTTACTCTGGCAGTACGGGTAATGTCTAATGCGAGAAGGAACTGAATCCCGATGGATTCGTGGATCAAATCAGAGGCTGCGTGCTCTGCCCTATCTATGAGGTGTCTCTTGATGATGTGTTCATAGTGAGTATGAGTATAAGGAGTCTGAGCACTGCAGTGAACGTCTTTCATTTTATCGTGGCTTATGGTCATGACCTCCGGTAGTACTTTCCCAATATAACACAATCCCTCTGAGCTTGGGGCAAGCCACTTGTACGCCTTCCTCCCACATATGAAATAGGCATCATCTGGGAGAACATAGGGGACAAAATGTAACATCACCATTTTGCAAACTTTCCAGGTAAAGAAACCAATCCCTAGTTCTCTCATTTGTTCAGTACAAGTATCGGGCTGGATGATATGGGCACAATACCCTGAGGATACTTTTCCAACCCACATGGTCTTGCTTCCATGTGTATACCTATACCGAAAATACCTCCCACTGTTGGCTATCTGGCGTACAAGTTCAGAGTTAATAGGTATCTTATCAGCTCTGTGTGAAAAGGTCATTGTTTGGTTATTCCACGTCACTTCCCAATTTCCTGGTTTTCGGTAATTGGAAATATTAAAATACAATAAGGACCTGTCTACATGATACTGGTGGAGCTTCAAGCTAGGGGGCCTGGAGATATTGAATTTCTTGTCCACCGGTCTCCCACCCCGTAATTCGTGTACCTCATCTATTGCTAAAGGGTATGGTACTAATCCTGACTTGCTCTGACCTTGAGGTACTTGTGAGCACACCCAGCATTCTGTCTGGTTTAAGACCTTACCCACTAGTGAGTGGTAATCACTCAACGGGTAGTGGTCCATGTCGATATTAAGGTTGTACTGACATCTCTGGATGCACCCATCCTCGACTATATTCTCACAATTCCTACAAATACAATATTCATCAGACAATAACCCCTCACAGTGCCTCCGAGCTCCCTGACTACCAGGGCGCTTACTGATGCCAGCCTTTACTAGAGTGATGTGCTGATCCTGAGATCCTACAAATTCATACTTGCCATCAGAACCCATTCCAGATCCCTGCTCGACCTCTCTGGGACCCTCACCAAAGCAAATTGTCCTGATCAAAAACAGAATTACTAGCAGAACCCGAATCGCAGTCTCTTGTGATCGATCCATTTCGTTAGGGGAAAGAAGGAAAATAAGAAGGAGAAAAGAACGGAATATGTAGGGGGAGGTGAAAAAAAGAAAATGGTGCGACAACCGTCCTTGACCTTGTTGCTCTCTGTGCTCAGGTGCCTTTCAACAGTCCTGCCTCTCAACTTTCCAGGCACAAACACTCTAGTTATACGAGGTTCTCTTCACCTTGCTCTTTGAACACACAGTTCTCTCTGGGTCAGCGACCTTCTTGCAGTGGGACGAGTGGACCCAAGTCTCTCTTTCAGCGACCTTTAATGCTGTCGTGCTGGTTAACAAGACTTGGTATGGTCCTTCCCACCTGTCTATGAGGCAACCTGAGCGTAAGAAATTTCGAATCATCACATAATCCCCAGGCTCAATGTCATGACAATTACTGTTCGGTAGGTCAGGAATCACCAGCTTTAGATTTCTTTGTTGATTTCTCAGCTGCTGGCTCATCCCAACCAAATATTTCACAGTCACTTCATTATTGCATTTCAAATTATCCTGGGGGTCTTTCATTACATGAGGTTGTCGACCAAAAATAATTTCAAAGGGTGATAAGTTTAGTGGAGACCTGGGAGTGGTTCTGATGCTGTACAACACTAGTGGCAAAGCTTCTGGCCACAGCAATCCAGTTTCAGCCATTCATTTGCTCAGCTTGTTCTTAATAGTGCTGGTCACTCTCTCCACCTTCGCACTCGCCTGTGGTTGGTACGGAGTATGCAGCTTGCTATTAATTCCCATCAGTTTGCACATGACCTGAAAGACTTCACCTGTAAAATGGGTACCCCTGTCACTTTCAATCATTCTAGGGATACCATATCTACACACAAATTCCTGCACAATTTTCTTTGCAGTGAACACAGCAGTATTTGTGGCAGCAGGGAACGCTTCTACCCAGTTGGAAAACACATCAATACAGACTAACACATATTTCAAATTCCTACA
Source organism: Pseudophryne corroboree (assembly GCF_028390025.1). Taxonomy (NCBI): domain Eukaryota; kingdom Metazoa; phylum Chordata; class Amphibia; order Anura; family Myobatrachidae; genus Pseudophryne; species Pseudophryne corroboree. The sequence goes on along the minus strand of NC_086447.1, from coordinate 2,505,900 downwards.
GGGTGGTAACTGTATGAAATCGATTTGTATTACCTGAAAAGGTCCATCTGTCGGAGGGATATGGGATGGTTCTGTTGGTATTGTCTTTCCAATATTCTTTCTCCAGCAAGTAAAACATGTCATTGCTCTCTTACCTGCATGAGAAGAGAATCCTGGCGCACACCAGTAGGCTCTTACCAGCTTGCACATACCCTCTTTACCCAGATGAGTCAGACCGTGTGCCGCCTCAGCTAGTCTTGGAAGATATGCTCTGGGGGCTACTGGCTTACCGTGTCCACCTGTCCAGAGTCCTGAGGACTCCTGGCCATACCCCTTTGACCTCCAGACTGCCTTTTCCTGTAGGGAACACAAATTTTGCATTTCAATTTACTATCGTGTGTTATCAGTTGTGTGAAGTAAACCGTCTCTGGATGAGAGAAGAGAGGTAATACAGGTAATAGTAAATAAAAAAAAGAAAATGTCAGGTTTGGCATTCACCCACAGGCTGTCACACCATCATGCATATCGGTGTCTGTACACAGTGTCCCTTCACCAGTATTCTCATTCTCCACCCTTTGTGCATGACCAGGCACACTGCATTAATACTGGTGTCCTTATGTCCTTATGCTGGTGAGATATACTGGATTTGGGCAGAACTCTGAAGGACCGAGTAGGCATGTGGCGTTTGAACTGTAATCGGGTCCATGTATTGTACCCTCCTGTCGGTGAACATAAGAGATGAGGAGGAAACTTTGAAGAAAAATCACATAGAGGTTAGTAACAGTAAAATTTGCCAACTGGATTGGGCACTATAGGGAATGGTTTCTCTACTTGGTCTATTCCCCTTAAAAAAATTCTATGTGTGTCGTATCTCTACTGGGACTATCCCAGCCATCAATCCAGTGTCCTGTCCATCCTAAGTTCATAGGGAACCCGGTATCTGTGAGATAATTTCCTCTACCTGTGATGGACATGAATCTAGAACAGTGAAATGCAGCATTAGTCTTTGTGGGTATCCAACATACTTTGTACTTCCTGGGCGGGAGCACTCTATATGTACCATATCTAACAAAACTCCTGTTATGTTAATCAGGGGCCATTTCTGCTAGAGACCGAAGCAAAAGTTTAGAGACCTCATCTTAACCCCAGCACATTTTTGTCGAAAGGGTAAAGTTGCATTTATTCCTTTCTTCACATTAATCTGTGTTTTCTATATGGCTCGTGATTCCTTACTATATGTCTCTTGATCCCGTCTATGTGTTTAATAATGTGGCTTGTTTTCTCTGTCTAGGGTTCTATATTGACTATGTGTTCTACTACTCTTACAATCTTTGGCAAAATGTCCTTTATTTCTACAAATGTAACATATTCTTGTTCGTGATGTACCACCAGGGGTCTGGGGTTTTGGCTGATGGGGCTTTGCTGTAAGAGCCTGTATACTTACTGTCATCAGCTTATTCCCCTGAGACTCCCTGTGCTTACTGATGTTCCTATTGTGCTCAATAGCGGACTCTCTCAATGCAGCCACCGAGATACCTCTCCTGTTAGGTAGAGAAGTCTGCACTCTTGTTCTCAGTGCCTCCTTTAACCCGTCCATTAATACTGACACAGCTACCTCCCTGTGATGTACATTGTCCTTAATGTCCTCGATCCCAGTGTATCTAGCTATTTCCTGCAGTGCTCGATGGAAATATTCGGATGCCATTTCACCTTCCTTTTGTCTTATGGAGAAGATTTTATTCCATTTGACAACAGTAGGGAAATATACTCCTAATTGCAGATTTATTTGCCGTACATTCTCCTGATTGTATTCATCTGTGAGAGGTACCTCTGCGTCTAACCAATCCGTTATGAATTTTGTGATGTCAATATTTGAGGGTAAACACACCCGTAGCACTGTTCGCCAATCTTTATTTGTAGGCTCATGGGCGTTACCTAACTCTTTAACAAACTTCTGGCATCCAACTTGATCTTTTCTGGGATCGGGAAATTCTGACATAATTGCCATCAATTCTGTCCGGGACCAGGGACAATGCATGGCAATGTTCCTGATGGGAGTTACTACCTGAGCGTCAGTCTTCCCATTGGGGACTGCAATCACCCTGACAGGATTTAATTCAATGACATCATTCTGGCTTGACTCTATAATGTGAGGAGCTATTGTCTCTGCATAGTGTATGGTGCCGTACTTACCTGTGGACACAACCTCACTTATCCCTCCGCTAGGGGGCCTTGCTACAACCCTTGGTGGTTGGGCCGTGCCTACCTGAATATCCTGTATGGTGGCTGCTAGAGAGAGTGCCGATATCGTGCTGGGTTCATCTTCCTGCTCACAGTCCTGGGGAAAATTTAAAATAGGATACAGCTGGCAAGGGTTAGCGTTAGTACATTTATCAATCACTTTCCTATCCTGTACCAATGTACCATTGCTTGTAGCCACTTTCTCCCCATCAATATATGGTGGTGGTGGTGGTGCGGTCGCCATTGTTTTCCCGCTAGGTTTGGAACCTGCTGTGCGAGCTTGCTCCCTTTGCACATCCCCCTCTTGCTGCCACAGATTTAAACAATCTGTATGTCTAATCCTTTGTTTTCTGGATTTTATCAGACATATCCTTATCCTTAAGTTCTGCAGTACCTCTGGCTCAAAGCTGCCCACCCTAGGGAATGATACCTTATCTTTATCAGTTATACGTACCCATTTGTCACAATAAACTTCAGCGTGTGGACCATATTTCCCACACATTATAAACCTTGCATACCCCTTGGGCCACGACTCTCCTGCCTGAACCCTGGCTATCATACGTCTCTTACTTGAGCAACTGGCTCCCATAATTGTGGGCCTTTTCCCACAAACACCAAAATACTCAATATAAGCAGACGGTGAAAGTTCTTAGAGCGCTTTCACCCACTCCCGCCCACGTTGGCCGGTACTGTGATACACTGTTGATAGTGGAAGGCAATGTACCCAACTTAGGGCCCCTAATTTACCTATATTTACTGGAAGTTTTTTAGGAGTGACTTACCTTTTCCAGTAAATATCTGCCGTTGGAGATTTTCCTGAGAGAGACCAGCGAAAACTCCCTTTATGCACTTGTACACAAATCACGCTTGCATATGCTCTATACAGCGATAATGATACCGCGATTTTACGCAAAAGCTCGTAAAAGGGGTATCAAGTTGCGATATGTATCGCACCCACAAACATGCGGACCAATCGCACAGCGTATAGGTACTTGTTACCTATCCACCCTATGACCACTGGAATCAAATCACAAGCTGCAAAACCTCAGCCGAAGCATATCAAAAAAACTATATGGGTCACAATTCACAATTCCCTACCACACTCCTGTGTAAGTCTCCTCACAACTTACGTATTCAAATCTATGCTAACGTGAGTCAGCCGCCTCACGCCGCCAAGCCTCCACTCACTTGGTGTACCGAACGACGGGATCCCGAATTCACGGGGTTCAATACGTTCACTCCTACTTTCACTCACTCAAATACACTTTGTTTTTCTGTACAGAAAATTTCCACTCTTTCTGATCGGCAGCTTTTCCCCCAGAGGCAATACAGTTTAAACAAAAGTTTTCTACTGATCTGCTTTTGAAACCGGATAGTTATGTGCTATTGTAGTATGGCTACTATCCCACCTTTCAATTGAACTAAACTATCGTGTAATTTGTACTTAGCGTCCACACTCTTACGCACTTTGCGTAAACACGTGACCGTACGTGTCTTTATGCTGCATGCGCGATCCTGTACTTTGTCCGAGCCACGTGTACAAAACATGCGTCCGCAATAAAACAAATCCCACAACCTCTATAAATGTGAGCAATGCTAACTATAATCACTCACGAGCACAACCCATGCTTGTTCTGTGTAACCCTTTACGACTGGGCCAGACCTGCGTGTTGTGCTTTATACTTACTTCCTTAAATACTTTTATTTCAAATTTAACTATATAGCAACAAATGTATCCGATTTCACACAGATCTAAACGAATCTAGCAATCAAAACCTTGTGACAGAACAATATGAGAGGGTATGCAAAGTATCGGTGCCCTTTGTGTACGCTTTTGGCACCAAAAAAAATTTACACAGAGATTTTTTTTTAAATAGCTTTTTCCTGTTTACCTACGGGTTCTATCAGCACCTCTGCAGACAAGACAGAGCAGACGCAATCTAACAGCACACAAATAGGGGTTTTAGAACATCCACCAACCAGGAAAAGGTTACGTAGATAACTTTCCACCCTTTGCTGATAGATTAAGTCTGCTATGACCTGCTAGGCTGTGAGCATGTGAAAACCGGATCGAGCCCCCAATTGTAAACGTCGATTTACATACAGGACTAAAAGCAACATTTTAGAAACACATTAAATACACTTTAAAATGGAGCCGCTGCGAACGTTTGTGATCAACCTTAGCCTACGTACTTTTTACACCATTAGCGTACAAAGCCCCGTACCGTGTACGTACTTTGCGTACAAATGCCGCGCTGGCCGTACAAAGTACACGCAGTGCGTACACACCCAAAGACACGCCGTGAGCACTCTGCAGCTACACGTGTGACTGAAATACACTTATAACCTTAGCAGGGAAAAGAGACACGACACCAGATTGTATTTAAGATGCTGGGTTCCGACACACCAACATATAATTGCTGAAAGGGGGTTACAATAACAACAATACAATACAATAGAAAAATGGCTACAGTCAATGGTACATACGTTTTGATTTCGCCTGTGCTTCCCGGCCGGTCCTCAATCATCAAGGGAGATGACCTTCAGAGTCTGTGATAGTAACCTAGCCTGCAGCTGGCTTTTTATACATTGGATCAAAACATAATACAATAGACACTGTGTGCTCTTCTTCCATTGGTTCGGGGGTGGGACATATCCTGCGCACCGGGGATCATTGGTCAGCTCAAGAGGTGGGCGATGGCTAAGACTTGAGATGTGATTTCTGTTGTTTGCATCTGAGTTCCCGCCCCATGACCAGTTAAACCCATCACATTAATCATACATAAATCTGGTATTATTAATAACTTAATGTTACAATATATGATAATATTCTTATACCCACCAGATTAGTGTTTACGTGACTCTGAACAATATGATCCCACACATGATATGATTATCTATTTCCATCCTCAAGATATACATATATCCATATCTATCTATCTATCTATCTATCTATCTATCTATCTATATATATATATATATATATATATATATATAGGAATAGGAGGGGATGAGGGTTTGCAGCGACCTTGGTGTCAGTAAGGTAAAAACTAGCAGTAAGTTTTAAAATATTAAAACTATTTATTAGTATAAAAATTCAAACATAAAAGAGATACATTAAAAATGGGACAATTTAAAACACAACTGAACTAAAAGCACCAAATAAAAGAGTATAAAAGATCCTTATCTTAGAGAGATGTATGTACAGGTCACCCAACGCATTTCGTCTGATGAGACTTCTTTGTGAAGAAGTCTCATCAGACGAAACACGTTGGTAACTGCCTGACACGCTGCCTTACCACACCTGTGTGGTGTTGACGAATCCCCACTAGTCGCTTGACTAGGCCTCTACCGGTAGCTGTCAGAAGGCAGAGCTTGGAGACGCTGGGTGTACCCTGGACAGCCGGAGAATGTTAGGTTTTGCCTAGCCCTGCAGGTCACAATATGTAGCGTCGTCTTGAGGCAGATGATGTTTATTTACCAACAATAGTTCTGAAAAAAACTCAGCAGTACAGCAAGATGTTACAGCAGAATGAAACTGGTATAATACACTTTTCATGGGGCAGCTGCCCTCCTTTTATCCTACTCCAATACACAATACCACAGGGGGTAAGTCCGCCCTGTGGTTTACAACCAATCAATGTTTACCCATGGGCTGTGCATGCCTTGGTCACATGTACAGCTACCATTGTCCTCTATGGACAGTGGGGAGTGGTCACTCTCCTTTGAACGTCCCATCCTGGAGGATCGGTATCCGCCCTGGTGACGTTCAGTCTGGGCTGGGGGAAGTTTTCCCGCCTAAACTGACTTCCAGAAACCTGCCCGGGACCTAGCTCACCATCTGCAGCCTGGATTCGGGCTCCAGAGATGGGCAGCCTAGATCCCCGTCAGGGTTTCCTGCTCCCCGAGGGTGATCCCTATGGAGCTCCAGAAAACCACTCAGCTTGTTGGGAAGCTGAGCTGCTCCTCTCTCTCCCCAAGCTATTTTTATTTGGGAGGCTAGTGGGAAGGCATTCCATTTTTGGGGAAGAGGTCTGGGGGAATTCATCAGCCTGCATAGCCATGGATCCCCCCTCCTGGGACACAACAACCAAGTAAGTGCATTTTCCTTTATAATACATTTAAATACACTGTACATTCCCCTCTAAATATACACTGAGCCTGTGCCCTGCACAGGCTCCACATGCCCAGGCACTGCAGTGCCTCATCATACAATATATATTGTTTTACTACATTTCCCTCAGCCCTGCAGCCCAGGAAACTCATCCTGGCTGCAGCGGCAACTTAACTGCTTAACAGCTGCACTAGGAGCCGGCTATTCTGGTCTCCCAGCATGCGGGCAGTCTGCCTCCATACCACTGCCGCATAGGGAGCCGGCTAGCCTGGTCTCCTGTGAGCGGCACACTCTGGGCCCCCCAGCCGCACATGGAGCCGGCTAGCCTGGTCTCCTGTGAGCGGCACACTCTGGGCCCCCCAGCCGCACATGGAGCCGGCTAGCCTGGTCCCCTGTGTGCGGCGCTTAACTCTGTTGCCTCGCCGCAGCGTCCGGCGGTGATCCGGGCTGCGGCGCACCCCTCCTAAAGCCTGGCAGCTCGGGACACCTGCCCCGGCTGCCGCAGCTCCCTGACTCAGCGCTGATGCTGGGGGCGCTGGGAGCGCAGCACACAGGAGTCAGTGGTCCCGGACTCCCAGCCGCCGCGCCGGGCGGCCAGTAACCTCCTTCACCTCCGTAGCGCTGAGGTGCCAGGAGCAGAGCTCCCGGCCCCCAGCAGTGGCACAATGAGTGCTGCAGCGGAAGCTGATCTCTCAGCTGCAGCGCCTCTCCCTTCTCTCCCGGCGCACACACAGCTCAGCACGCCGGGGGCTGTACTCACTGCCACGGTCGCCAGAGAGGTCCGGGACCGCAGCACACACACCAGGTATATTTTTAAACATATTTAACCCTTTGGCGCTGTGACAGGACGGTCCCGTACGAAAGCACTCTCCGCTTTCGCGTCCCGTCACTAGCCTGTGATGGTGTGACCGGACGCCTTTCGTTCACGTTCCGTCCCCAGTGCACAGAATGGAAGGTTAGGTCACACGAGGCCTGACCACATAGGGGATTCCCGCTTACCGTCAGTAACCGCCTGTTACTGACTCCACCCACTGCGCTGTGGGCGGGTTTATGCTGCCACCACCAAACTCCTAACCTGCCGTGGCGTTTGGAACCACGGTTCTGCTCTGTATGTGCCGACACGCTGCCTTACCACACCTGTGTGGTGTTGACGAATCCCCACTAGCCACTTGCTAGGCGGTAGCTGGCGGAAGGCGGAACTTGGAGACGTTAGGTGCTTCCCTGGACAGCTGGAGGACGGGGCTATGTTTGGCATAACCCTGTAGGTCACAAGATGAAGCAATCTTCTTGAGGCAGATGATGTTTGTTTGCTCAATAATAGTCTTAAAAAAGACTTCCCTATTGCTAGGGGCAACAGCATACAACAAGATGTTCCAGCAGAATGAAGATGGTCCAATACCACTCTGGAGGCACGCAGGCCTCCTTTTTATGTCAATTTTCCACACAGTACAACAGGGGGTCATGTCCTCCCTGAGCCCTTTCTATCCAATCAAGATATCTTAGAAAATACAAATAAATAAATTACATTTCAAAAGGAGATAAGTGCAATAAAACAATATCACAAGATGAAGCAATCTTCTTGAGGCAATGATGTTTTATTTGCTCAATAGTTCTAAAGAGAACTCTTCCCTATTGCTAGGGGCAACAGCATACAGCAAGATGTTCCAGCAGCATAAGATGGTACAACTACAATCTGGAGGCACGCAGGTCTCCTTTTTATGTCAATTTTCCACACAGTACAACAGGGGGTCATGTCCTCCCTGAGCCCTTTCTATCCAATCAAGATATCTTAGAAAATACAAATAAATAAATTACATTTCAAAAGGAGATAAGTGCAATAAAACAATATCACAAGATGAAGCAATCTTCTTGAGGCAATGATGTTTTATTTGCTCAATAGTTCTAAAGAGAACTCTTCCCTATTGCTAGGGGCAACAGCATACAGCAAGATGTTCCAGAAGCATAAAATGGTACAACTACAATCTGGAGGCACGCAGGTCTCCTTTTTATGTCAATTTTCCACACAGTACCACAGGGGGGTAAGCCCTCCCTGTCTTCTCCAACCAATCAGGTTATTTTACAAAATACCAATAAATAAATTACATTTCAAAAGGAGATAAGTGCAATAAAACAATATTCTCCTTCCTGTCACCCAGACAACGTTTGGTATCAGATTAACATTCACTATTGATAAATGTATCAAGTAGATAAAGACAACCTTTCTGTCAAACTTGACAGGTGGTGACACCCCTTGCTCCTAGGCTCCACCTCCTTTTAATATTAAATGATAGTGTTTTATATCGCTTAATATTAAATTTTATATAAATTTATAGTGTTCGATATTAAACCGTATTAAAAGTTAATGGCTTTGAAAAGAATGTCACATATGACACACACTTTAAAATACATCTTTTTTTTTTTTTTTGTAACACAAAATGTTCTTACATTCCAGCAGCTGAAACTTCATGAGTCACACATGTTACAGTTTTAAAAAGGATAATCACTAATGACCGTGGCCATTTTCTTAGAAGCACGGGATCATCACACATGGCACTAATTTAAAAGGTCATTTTAAAATGTCACAAAGGTCATTTTAAATGTCACAGAAACCCTCAGAAGTACGATGTGCAATTTGACCATGTCCATTTCTTAGACGCTCGGGTTCATCACAGGTCATTTTAAAATGTCACAGAACTCTCAGAAGTACGATGTACAATTTGACCATGACCATTTTCGATTGTTATCTCTGTAGAGGAACATTAGCACCATATAAACACACTCATTACTGTGGGTAGAACATTTCCCTTCTCCAAAGCATAAGACATGTAATAATCATCGTGATGGCTTCCATATTGCTTATTGTTCTTCTAGGCTGTGCTGAGGTTACCATAGTCTACTTCTGCATTAAACATTATTTTTTGCAAACATATGTAGAAACAGTGTATTTGGTTTTAAATTGAAAAATATTTAAAAAGCTTAACTGTATATTACAACCTATGTTGCATACCTGACATATGTTACTGTGTGTTAAATAGCACTAAAAAGTTTATCTTTATTGTGGCCGATCGCTGAACTTTGATTGCAAGCAGACATGACCAGACTTGTCAGTATTACAGCGTGACATGTCCATTTATTTTTATTTTTTTGCAAACATATGTAGAAACAGTGTATTTGGTTTTAAATTGAAAAATATTTAAAAAGCTTAACTGTATATTACAACCTATGTTGCATACATGACATATGTTACTGTGTGTTAAATAGCACTAAAAAGTTTATCTTTATTGTGGCCGATCGCTGAACTTTGATTGCAAGCAGACATGACCAGACTTGTCAGTATTACAGCGTGACATGTCCATTTATTTTTATTTTTTTGCAAACATATGTAGAAACAGTGTATTTGGTTTTAAATTGAAAAATATTTAAAAAGCTTAACTGTATATTACAACCTATGTTGCATACATGACATATGTTACTGTGTGTTAAATAGCACTAAAAAGTTTATCTTTATTGTGGCCGATCGCTGAACTTTGATTGCAAGCAGACATGAGCAGACTTGTCAGTATTAAAGTGTGACATGTCCAGACCTGTATATTGGCGATAAAAGATTTACACCAAATACTGTGTATTAAACCGTTTATATCGATGCATACAAACCACATATATGTTGCATACATGACATATGTTACTGTGTGTTAAATAGCACTAAAAAGTTTATCTTTATTGTGGCCGATCGCTGAACTTTGATTGCAAGCAGACATGACCAGACTTGTCAGTATTACAGCGTGACATGTCCAGACCTGTATATTAGCGATAAAAGATTTACACCAAATACTGTGTATTAAATTAAACATTATTAACAGTGTATTTGGTTTTAAATTGAAAAATATTTAAAAAGCTTAACTGTATATTACAACCTATGTTGCATACATGACATATGTTACTGTGTGTTAAATACATAGTTGCCTACCCTCCCTCATTTTGCAGGAGACTCCCTGAAATAGCAGCAATCTCCCTCACTCCCTGAAAAGTCCATCAATCTCCCTCATTCTTGGGGGAAAAATAAATCAGATACATACATTCAAATGGGATCCTTAGTGCCATTTCCCTGCATTGGTTATAAGGCACAATGGATCCCTATGGCCACTTACAGTATATTGAACCTCTTGTAAGACACAATACACAAACAAATCCTGCAAAATATCAGTGTCTTTTCTTCAACAAATAGATCTTACTAACTTTGGGGCTCATTTACATTTGGATGTAAGTCATTTTCATGACACGCCTCCCCGATGTAGTAGTACTCGCCCGCGCTGATAGGTGTTACTTTCACAATCTCCCTGAAATGCTTTTTCAAAAGTAGGCAAGTATGGTTAAATAGCACTAAAAAGTTTATCTTTATTGTGGCCGATCGCTGAACTTTGATTGCAAGCAGACATGACCAGACTTGTCAGTATTAAAGCGTGACATGTCCAGACCTGTATATTAGCGATAAAAGATTTACACCAAATACTGTGTATTAAACCGTTTATATCGATGCATACAAACCACATATATGTTGCATACATGACATATGTTACTGTGTGTTAAATAGCACTAAAAAGTTTATCTTTATTGTGGCCGATCGCTGAACTTTGATTGCAAGCAGACATGACCAGACTTGTCAGTATTAAAGCGTGACATGTCCAGATCTGTATATTAGCGATAAAAGATTTACACCAAATACTGTGTATTAAACCGTTTATATCGATGCATACAAACCACATATATGTTGCATACATGACATATGTTACTGTGTGTTAAATAGCACTAAAAAGTTTATCTTTATTGTGGCCGATCGCTGAACTTTGATTGCAAGCAGACATGACCAGACTTGTCAGTATTACAGCGTGACATGTCCAGACCTGTATATTAGCGATAAAAGATTTACACCAAATACTGTGTATTAAACCGTTTATATCGATGCATACAGACCACATATTACAGTGTATTACAGAGTATATAGCACTGTATACAGACCACATATTACAGTGTATTACAACGTGTATAACGCTGCAAGCATACCACATATTACTGTGTATTAAACCGTTTATATCGCAGCATACAAGCCGTATGTTAGTGTATTAAACAGTGTGTGTATTGCTGCATACATGCCATTTATTACTGTGTATTACAGAGTGTATAGCACTGTATACAGACCACATATTACAGTGTATTATAAGTGTATAACGCGGCAAGCATACCATATATTACTGTGTATTACAGAGTGTATAGCACTGTATACAGACCACATATTACTGGGTATTACGTGTATAACGCTGCAAGCATACCACATATTACTGTGTATTAAACCGTTTATATCGCAGCATACAAGCCGTATGTTACAGTGTATTAAACAGTGTGTGTATTGCTGCATACATGCCATTTATTACTGTGTATTACAGAGTGTATAGCACTGTATACAGACCACATATTACAGTGTATTATAAGTGTATAACGCGGCAAGCATACCATATATTACTGTGTATTACAGAGTGTATAGCACTGTATACAGACCACATATTACTGGGTATTACGTGTATAACGCTGCAAGCATACCACATATTACAGTGTATTACAGAGTGTATAGCACTGTATACAGACCACATATTACTGGGTATTACAACGTGTATAACGCTGCAAGCATACCACATATTACTGGGTATTAAACCGTTTATATAGCTGAGCACCATATATTACTGTATAAGTTACTGTGTGTTAAATAGCACTAAAAAGTTTAAACATTATTTTTTGCAAACATATGTAGAAACAGTGTATTTGGTTTTAAATTGAAAAATATTTAAAAAGCTTAACTGTATATTACAACCTATGTTGCATACATGACATATGTTACTGTGTGTTAAATAGCACTAAAAAGTTTATCTTTATTGTGGCCGATCGCTGAACTTTGATTGCAAGCAGACATGACCAGACTTGTCAGTATTACAGCGTGACATGTCCAGACCTGTATATTAGCGATAAAAGATTTACACCAAATACTGTGTATTAAATTAAACATTATTTTTTGCAAACATATGTAGAAACAGTGTATTTGGTTTTAAATTGAAAAATATTTAAAAAGCTTAACTGTATATTACAACCTATGTTGCATACATGACATATGTTACTGTGTGTTAAATAGCACTAAAAAGTTTTATTACAACCTATGTTGCATACCTGACATATGTTACTGTGTGTTACATAGCACTAAAAAGTTTAATCATTATTTTTTGCAAACATATGTAGAAACAGTGTATTTGGTTTTAAATTGAAAAATATTTAAAAAGCTTAACTGTATATTACAACCTATGTTGCATACCTGACATATGTTACTGTGTGTTAAATAGCACTAAAAAGTTTAAACATTATTTTTTGCAAACATATGTAGAAACAGTGTATTTGGTTTTAAATTGAAAAATATTTAAAAAGCTTAACTGTATATTACAACCTATGTTGCATACCTGACATATGTTACTGTGTTAAATAGCACTAAAAAGTTTAAACATTATTTTTTGCAAACATATGTAGAAACAGTGTATTTGGTTTTAAATTGAAAAATATTTAAAAAGCTTAACTGTATATTACAACCTATGTTGCATACATGACATATGTTACTGTGTGTTAAATAGCACTAAAAATATATTTTGCTAATGTAATACCCTTATGGGTGTATGAATTTTAAACAAATAATACTATGTGATCATGTGCAATCTGACTATCTGCACCAGTATTATGTGTTCCAGAATCATAATATATATAATAAATGTATATCGTTTAAATAAGACACAGATGCATTAAATTGAATAGTAACAATACTCTTATGTTATGTTGGTAATAATGTAACGGGCTATTTTAACATAACAGATCCTATTTAGGAAAATGATTACATGATATGCCTAGTGACCCAAGTTATTAAAACTTTTTACTGTAAATATAATGTTTGTGCATGCATACGCCATGAGATATGTACTTCTATTAAGCACAAACAAGCATATTGGCATTCTACTCTGACATTTAGGGTAAAAGATTAGAATGGATCAAGGTAGCATAGCGTAAGGACAGATATAGGTTCAGCGGCCTCTTTGACAATCCATGTTATGGATATGAAGTAAACCCACCATTAATAAGCATTAAAAAGGATACCAAGAATATGATTTTGACATATGGCCCCAGATTTTCAAATAAAGGACGTGCAGCGTATCTCCTTATTTAATCCTAATGAAGTCATAGTATTCAACAGGCATATGTATCTAGATTTTTCTTTAGTGACATACATAGTGATGTTACAACCACTTATATCTAGCTCAAACTGTTCTAGATCATAAATTTTCACCTTTTTGTGATTACTAGTGTGGAATCGTAGAAAGTGTCACGCCAAAACTTGTAATTTTCTTCATGTTGCTTAAATCTCTTTGTGTATTTTTAATGATATACACATGATCCAATATCGTTTTAAAAAGCATCTTAGTCATGCTGATATATTTATAAATGAATGGGCCTATTAAGCAGTAAATTACACCAAATGTGTGGAGCAGTTAATGAATCTTTTTTATTTCTGTTTTATTGTTATTTCTGTCAGAGAACTTCTGAGTGATATGAATATATTGGCATGTTTGACATGGGCCACAGGGATAACAGACAGATAATGATGGATTTTTCCTCTGATGCTTGGAAAAGTGACTTCTAAACAAATTATCCCGTAAATGTGTTGATATCTTCCAGATGATCTGTATGGTCTTATCAAATTCTTTCTTCAGATCATAAACAGTGGTGAGTATATATCGATATTTGTGTAATGACGCATTGATGTGTATCTACTCTTTACAGTATGTAACAATGTATATCCTTACTTATAACCAAGACAAGAGAACGCACCTTGTGCCAAATAAGATACATTGTTACATACTGTAAAGAGTGGATACACACTAGTAATCACAAAAAGGTGAAAATTTATGATCTAGAACAGTTTGAGCTAGATATAAGTGGATGTAACATCACTATGTATGTCACTAAAGAAAAATCTAGATACATATGCCTGTTGAATACTATGACTTCATTAGGATTAAATAAGGAGATACGCTGCACGTCCTTTATTTGAAAATCTGGGGCCATATGTCAAAATCATATTCTTGGTATCCTTTTTAATGCTTATTAATGGTGGGTTTACTTCATATCCATAACATGGATTGTCAAAGAGGCCGCTGAACCTATGTCTGTCCTTACGCTATGCTACCTTGATCCATTCTAATCTTTTACCCTAAATGTTAGAGTAGACTGCCAATATGCTTGTTTGTGCTTAATAGAAGTACATATCTCATGGCGTATGCATGCACAAACATTATATTTACAGTCAAAAGTTTTAATAACTTGGGTCACTAGGCATATCATGTCATCATTTTCCTAAATAGGATCTGTTATGTTAAAATAGCCCGTTACATTATTACCAACATAACATAATAGTATTGTTACTATTCAATTTAATGCATCTGTGTCTTATTTAAACGATATACATTTATTATATATATTATGATTCTGGAACACATAATACTGGTGCAGATAGTCAGATTGCACATGATCACATAGTATTATTTGTTTAAAATTCATACACCCATAAGGGTATTACATTAGCAAAATATAGGACTATATAAGATTCATCATGATAAATTCAGTTGTATCATCTGTCATGTTGATATTCTATTTGCAATATTTAGTGTTACAACATGCATGAAACATCTTAGATTTAGGAACGTGTGGAAATATTTATGCCAAGCGCATATCTATATGACACAGGGACCTATATGATTACTGTATACTGAGTTAACTAGTTAGTCAGAAATCATTACAGATCTCTTGTTTTGTTTAGTGATCTTATATATCATGATTCATATCTTTGTAGTGACCTGTAGTATATGTGTATATACCAAAATCATCATGTAAAGGATTACAGTAGCCGGAACTGCTTATTATCGGTTTTCATATGTATGTCAGTGTGAGAATGCTGTATCTTATTTAAACGCTATATATTTATCATATATATTATGATTCTGGAACACATAATACTGGCGCAGATAGTCAGATTGCACATGATCACATAGTATTATTTGTTTAAAAATTATACCAAAATTTTAGGATGGTTTCCTTTTTAATGCTTATTAATGGTGGTTTTACTTCATATCCATAACATGGATTGTCAAAGAGGCCGCTGAACCTATGTCTGTCCTTACGCTATGCTACCTTGATCCATTCTAATCTTTTACCCTAAATGTCAGAGTAGAATGCCAATATGCTTGTTTGTGCTTAATAGAAGTACATATCTCATGGCGTATGCATGCACAAACATTATATTTACAGTAAAAAGTTTTAATAACTTGGGTCACTAGGCATATCATGTAATCATTTTCCTAAATAGGATCTGTTATGTTAAAATAGCCCGTTACATTATTACCAACATAACATAAGAGTATTGTTACTATTCAATTTAATGCATCTGTGTCTTATTTAAACGATATACATTTATTATATATATTATGATTCTGGAACACATAATACTGGTGCAGATAGTCAGATTGCACATGATCACATAGTATTATTTGTTTAAAATTCATACACCCATAAGGGTATTACATTAGCAAAATATATTTTTAGTGCTATTTAACACACAGTAACATATGTCATGTATGCAACATAGGTTGTAATATACAGTTAAGCTTTTTAAATATTTTTCAATTTAAAACCAAATACACTGTTTCTACATATGTTTGCAAAAAATAATGTTTAAACTTTTTAGTGCTATTTAACACACAGTAACATATGTCAGGTATGCAACATAGGTTGTAATATACAGTTAAGCTTTTTAAATATTTTTCAATTTAAAACCAAATACACTGTTTCTACATATGTTTGCAAAAAATAATGTTTAAACTTTTTAGTGCTATTTAACACACAGTAACATATGTCAGGTATGCAACATAGGTTGTAATATACAGTTAAGCTTTTTAAATATTTTTCAATTTAAAACCAAATACACTGTTTCTACATATGTTTGCAAAAAATAATGATTAAACTTTTTAGTGCTATGTAACACACAGTAACATATGTCAGGTATGCAACATAGGTTGTAATAAAACTTTTTAGTGCTATTTAACACACAGTAACATATGTCATGTATGCAACATAGGTTGTAATATACAGTTAAGCTTTTTAAATATTTTTCAATTTAAAACCAAATACACTGTTTCTACATATGTTTGCAAAAAATAATGTTTAAACTTTTTAGTGCTATTTAACACACAGTAACATATGTCAGGTATGCAACATAGGTTGTAATATACAGTTAAGCTTTTTAAATATTTTTCAATTTAAAACCAAATACACTGTTTCTACATATGTTTGCAAAAAATAATGATTAAACTTTTTAGTGCTATGTAACACACAGTAACATATGTCAGGTATGCAACATAGGTTGTAATAAAACTTTTTAGTGCTATTTAACACACAGTAACATATGTCATGTATGCAACATAGGTTGTAATATACAGTTAAGCTTTTTAAATATTTTTCAATTTAAAACCAAATACACTGTTTCTACATATGTTTGCAAAAAATAATGTTTAAACTTTTTAGTGCTATTTAACACACAGTAACTTATACAGTAATATATGGTGCTCAGCTATATAAACGGTTTAATACCCAGTAATATGTGGTATGCTTGCAGCGTTATACACGTTGTAATACCCAGTAATATGTGGTCTGTATACAGTGCTATACACTCTGTAATACACTGTAATATGTGGTATGCTTGCAGCGTTATACACGTAATACCCAGTAATATGTGGTCTGTATACAGTGCTATACACTCTGTAATACACAGTAATATATGGTATGCTTGCCGCGTTATACACTTATAATACACTGTAATATGTGGTCTGTATACAGTGCTATACACTCTGTAATACACAGTAATAAATGGCATGTATGCAGCAATACACACACTGTTTAATACACTGTAACATACGGCTTGTATGCTGCGATATAAACGGTTTAATACACAGTAATATGTGGTATGCTTGCAGCGTTATACACGTAATACCCAGTAATATGTGGTCTGTATACAGTGCTATACACTCTGTAATACACAGTAATATATGGTATGCTTGCCGCGTTATACACTTATAATACACTGTAATATGTGGTCTGTATACAGTGCTATACACTCTGTAATACACAGTAATAAATGGCATGTATGCAGCAATACACACACTGTTTAATACACTAACATACGGCTTGTATGCTGCGATATAAACGGTTTAATACACAGTAATATGTGGTATGCTTGCAGCGTTATACACGTTGTAATACACTGTAATATGTGGTCTGTATACAGTGCTATATACTCTGTAATACACTGTAATATGTGGTCTGTATGCATCGATATAAACGGTTTAATACACAGTATTTGGTGTAAATCTTTTATCGCTAATATACAGGTCTGGACATGTCACGCTGTAATACTGACAAGTCTGGTCATGTCTGCTTGCAATCAAAGTTCAGCGATCGGCCACAATAAAGATAAACTTTTTAGTGCTATTTAACACACAGTAACATATGTCATGTATGCAACATATATGTGGTTTGTATGCATCGATATAAACGGTTTAATACACAGTATTTGGTGTAAATCTTTTATCGCTAATATACAGGTCTGGACATGTCACGCTTTAATACTGACAAGTCTGGTCATGTCTGCTTGCAATCAAAGTTCAGCGATCGGCCACAATAAAGATAAACTTTTTAGTGCTATTTAACCATACTTGCCTACTTTTGAAAAAGCATTTCAGGGAGATTGTGAAAGTAACACCTATCAGCGCGGGCGAGTACTACTACATCGGGGAGGCGTGTCATGAAAATGACTTACATCCAAATGTAAATGAGCCCCAAAGTTAGTAAGATCTATTTGTTGAAGAAAAGACACTGATATTTTGCAGGATTTGTTTGTGTATTGTGTCTTACAAGAGGTTCAATATACTGTAAGTGGCCATAGGGATCCATTGTGCCTTATAACCAATGCAGGGAAATGGCACTAAGGATCCCATTTGAATGTATGTATCTGATTTATTTTTCCCCCAAGAATGAGGGAGATTGATGGACTTTTCAGGGAGTGAGGGAGATTGCTGCTATTTCAGGGAGTCTCCTGCAAAATGAGGGAGGGTAGGCAACTATGTATTTAACACACAGTAACATATGTCATGTATGCAACATAGGTTGTAATATACAGTTAAGCTTTTTAAATATTTTTCAATTTAAAACCAAATACACTGTTAATAATGTTTAATTTAATACACAGTATTTGGTGTAAATCTTTTATCGCTAATATACAGGTCTGGACATGTCACGCTGTAATACTGACAAGTCTGGTCATGTCTGCTTGCAATCAAAGTTCAGCGATCGGCCACAATAAAGATAAACTTTTTAGTGCTATTTAACACACAGTAACATATGTCATGTATGCAACATATATGTGGTTTGTATGCATCGATATAAACGGTTTAATACACAGTATTTGGTGTAAATCTTTTATCGCCAATATACAGGTCTGGACATGTCACACTTTAATACTGACAAGTCTGCTCATGTCTGCTTGCAATCAAAGTTCAGCGATCGGCCACAATAAAGATAAACTTTTTAGTGCTATTTAACACACAGTAACATATGTCATGTATGCAACATAGGTTGTAATATACAGTTAAGCTTTTTAAATATTTTTCAATTTAAAACCAAATACACTGTTTCTACATATGTTTGCAAAAAATAATGTTTAATGCAGAAGTAGACTATGGTAACCTCAGCACAGCCTAGAAGAACAATAAGCAATATGGAAGCCATCACGATGATTATTACATGTCTTATGCTTTGGAGAAGGGAAATGTTCTACCCACAGTAATGAGTGTGTTTATATGGTGCTAATGTTCCTCTACAGAGATAACAATCGAAAATGGTCATGGTCAAATTGTACATCGTACTTCTGAGAGTTCTGTGACATTTTAAAATGACCTGTGATGAACCCGAGCGTCTAAGAAATGGACATGGTCAAATTGCACATCGTACTTCTGAGGGTTTCTGTGACATTTAAAATGACCTTTGTGACATTTTAAAATGACCTTTTAAATTAGTGCCATGTGTGATGATCCCGTGCTTCTAAGAAAATGGCCACGGTCATTAGTGATTATCCTTTTTAAAACTGTAACATGTGTGACTCATGAAGTTTCAGCTGCTGGAATGTAAGAACATTTTGTGTTACAAAAAAAAAAAAAAAAAAAGATGTATTTTAAAGTGTGTGTCATATGTGACATTCTTTTCAAAGCCATTAACTTTTAATACGGTTTAATATCGAACACTATAAATTTATATAAAATTTAATATTAAGCGATATAAAACACTATCATTTAATATTAAAAGGAGGTGGAGCCTAGGAGCAAGGGGTGTCACCACCTGTCAAGTTTGACAGAAAGGTTGTCTTTATCTACTGTATCACATAGCTTCAAAATACAAATGTTTCTGTCTCATTCACATCTTCAGGCAAACCCAGTGTTTGAGATTACAACAGGAAAGGCTACAATACAAACAAACAGTCTTCCTTCCTGCATCTGCCATTCAGGGTTCGTATATCAATTAAATCAGGTACATGAAAGAGGTTCCAAGCCCATAGACCCCGTGATTAGCATCTTTACACATCAAAAGGTTTTGTCATTCACACCTCTCTGCTTGGACAGGGCCATTAGCATGCCACTTCCTATTTCCAGAGGATAAGAGATGATTATTCAGACATCTATAAGAGTAAGTGCATTTTCCCCTTTAAGTACAGGTGACCATATCTTGAATATAAAATAAATACAGTTAAACATGTAATCCTACAATTGTGCACAGAGCACTACATATGACATGTTAAAACACATCATTAAACAAACTTTTAAACAGTCCGCGCCCAGCGCCGTAAGTACGTTTAACAATGACGCCAAGCGCCCATTGTCCCTTAATATGGCGCCGGGCACGAGGGTTAACCCCTCAAGTGCCGCAGTGGCCATTGTCCACGTGGGCTGGGAATCTCTCCGGCCACAGGCGCCTAGCACCCATACATTTTAAAGATGGTGCCTAGCGCCAGTAAAATTTAAAAAATGGCGCCAAGTGTCCATTGTCCGCTGTAATGGCACTGGGAACTGAGGTTAACTCCTTCAGTGCCACGGCCGCCATTGTCCATGTGGCCACAAGGGTCTCCGGCCACAATGGGTAACCTTCCTAATTACACACATTTAAATTGTTCATTCACATAAAAGCATACAACAGCGCAGTCAGGTCCAATACCTAGTCATTGGTATATGTACAAGGAGGACTGGACGCCTCTTTAACTAGCAGCACACCCCTAACAAAGGTTTATTATCACCACAGTGCGCAGAACACCCGTCTTTATTCCTTTCCTCCAAACATGACTCCTGGCATTCACGCCAAAGAGTTCAATCTTTGTCTCATCAGACCAGAGAATCTTGTTTCTCATGATCTGAGAGTCCTTCAGGTACATTTTGGCAAACGCCAGGTGGGCTGCCCTGTGCTTTTTACTAAGGAGTGGCTTCCGTCTGGCCACTCTACCATACAGGCCTGATTGATGGATTGCTGCAGAGATAGTTGTCCTTCTGGAAGGTTCTCCTCTCTCCACAGAGGAATGCTGTAGCTCTGACAGAGTGACCATCAGGTTCTTGGTCACCTCCCTGACTAGGGCCCTTCTCCCCCGATCGCTCAGTTTAGACGGCCGGCCAGCTCTAGGAAGAGTCCTGGTGGTTCCGGACTTCTCCCATTTACGGATGATGGAGGCCACTGTGCTCATAGGGACCTTCAAAAGAGCAGATATTTTTCTGTACCCTTCCCCAGATTTGTGCCTCGAGACAATCCTGTCTCAGAGGTCTACAGACAATTCCTTTGACTTCATGGTTGGTTTGTGCTCAGACATGCACTGTCAAATGTGGGACCTTATATAGACAGGTGTGTGCCTTTCCAAATCATGTCCAATCAACTGCATTTACCACAGGTGGACTCAAATTAAGCTGTAGGAACATCTCAAGGATGATCGGTGGAAACAGGATGCACCTGAGCTCAATTTTGAGCTTCATGCCAAAGGCTATGAATACTTATGTACATGTGATCTCTTAGTTTTTTATTTCTAAGAAATTAAAAAAATCACAAAACAACTTTTTTCACGTTGTCATTATGTGTGCAGAATTTTGAGGGGAAAAATTAATTGATTTAATTTTGGGATAAGGCCGTAACATAACAAAATGTGGAAAAAGTGAAGCGCTGTGAATACTTTCCAGATGCACTGTATACTGTGAGGCCTTATCCCTGAATATTAGGAACCCAGCATATATTACCAGTGGCAGGAAAAGGGGATCGTGCTACCTCTATACCTACAGTGATTCCCCATTATAACAATGTATAACTTCACACCTTGGATTTGTATTTCTGCATATATACCCATCTCCCTACTGCACAGGCAGGGCCTGCTCACAGCATGTTCCATTAGAGCGGCCGCGCAGGGCGCCACCCTTAAAGGGCGCCGCACGCTAGTGCCGCCATATTGGAGCCTGCCCGGATCCAGGAGCAGAACAGGTCTTGTAGCATTGTACTTGCTGTTTCTGTGTGTGCCAATGACGGGAAGTGCTGTGGGAGGGAGAAACTCCTCTGTGCGGCGCCGGCGTCTGATGTCAGACGTCAACGCCGCACAGCGCACACAGAGTAGTTTTGCCTTAGTCCGCCCACAGCACTCCCCCTCGTCGGCACACACAGCCACTGATAGGAGCGGGACGGACGCTGCTGCAAATTCAGTGCAGCTGTCCCGCGGCCGAACACAAGTGGGGGCACGTGTATCTGGGACTCTGGGGGTAAGTGTATCTGGCACTCTGGGGGTAAGTGTATCTGGGACTCTGGGGGCAAGTGTATCTGGCACTGTGGTGGGCACGTGTATCTGGCACTGTGGTGGGCACGTGTATCTGGCACTGTGGTGGGCACGTGTATCTGGCACTGTGGTGGGCATGTGTATCTGGCACTGTGGTGGGCACGTGTATCTGGCACTGTGGTGGGCACGTGTATCTGGCACTGTGGTGGGCACGTGTATCTGGCACTGCTGGGGGCATATAATGTGTATCTGGCACTGTGGGGGCATATAATATGTATCTGGCACTCTGGGGCCACATGATTCTGGCACTGTGGTGGGCACGTGTATCTGGGGGCATATAATGTGTATCTGGCACTCTGGGGGCATATAATGTGTATCTGGCACTATGAGGGCACATCTATCCGGCACTCTGGGGGCACGTGTATCTGGCACTGTGGTGGGCACGTGTATCTGGCACTGCTGGGGGGCAGAGCCGGCCATAGGCATAGGCAAACTAGGCAATTGCCTAGGGCATTTGATATGCCTAGGGGCATCAGCAGCTTCTGCTGATTAAAATGATATGCGGCATGCCTATATTCTGTGTTTAGCATTTCATATGCAGATACAGACAGTCTCACACAGTATATAGGCATGCTGCATATCAGTTTAATTAGCAGAAGCTGCTTGTGCATCCTAGCCACATAGCAATGAAAATAAGATGCATTTTCATTAAAAAAGGTGCCCGATGTTAGCACTGAGGCAAGATTTATGAGGACACATCTGTATCCAAGCAGAGGCAGAGGTCACAGTGTTAGTGGCAGTGTGAGTGCTGTGTGCATGTGAGTGAGTTGGTTGTGCAGTAGTGTTCAGAATATGTGTAAGGAGCATTATGTGTGTCATGTAAAAATGCATTAATAATGTGCAACATATGTGTAAGGGGCACTATGTGTGTCATTATGTGTATAAGGGCATTAATAATGTGCGGCATATGTGTAAGGGACATTATGTGTAAAAGGGCATTAATAAAGGTTGTCATAATGTGTAAGGCGCATAATGTTTATAAGGACATTAATAATGTGTCTCATATGTGAAAGGGGCATTACTGTATGGCATTATGTGTATTAGGTGCTCTACTATGTGGTATTGCGTATAGAAAGGGCACTACTGTGTCGTCTAATGTGAATAAAGAGCAATAGGTTGTGGTGTAATGTGAATAAGGAGCAATTCAGTGTGATGTAATGTGAATAAGGGGCTCTACTGTGAGGAGTAATGTTTATAAGGTAAAGTGATACTACTGTGGGATGTAATATGAATTATGGACACTATCGCATGATCAAATGTGAATAAAACGGCAGTACTGTGTGGCATAATTGGAATTGGGGTTACTATTGTGTGGCCATGCCCCTTGCCAGCAAAACCACACCCCTTTTTGGGCTGTGCGCCAAATGTGCGAACTGTTCCTATTTAAAATATAGGGGGTACAAACACTAAAATAAGGACTGCTATGGATGAGGGGTGGTGGTGCTGGGAAAGAGGTGAAAGGTCAGAGGCGGAACCAGCGGTGGTGCTAGAGGGCACCAGCCAAAATCTTGCCTAGGGCATCATATTGGTTAGGGCCGGCTCTGGCTGGGGGCATACTGTATAATGTGTATCTGGCACTGTGGGGGCATATAATATGTATATGGCACTGTGGGGGCATATAATGTGTATCTGGCACTGCACTACTGGGGGCATATAATGTGTATCTGGCACTGCACTACCAGGGGCATATACTATGTATCTGGCACTGCTGGGGCATATAATGTGTATCTGGCACTGCTGGGGGCATATAATGTGTATCTGGCACTGTGGTGGGCACGTGAATCTGGCACTACTGGGGGCATACTGTATAATGTGTATCTGGCACTGTGGGGGCATATAATGTGTATATGGCACTGTGGGGGCATATAATGTGTATCTGGCACTGCTGGGGGCATATAATGTGTATATGGCACTGTGGGGGCATATAATGTGTATCTGGCACTGCACTACCAGGGGCATATAATGTTATCTCGCACTGCCAGGGCCATATATTGTGTATCTGGCACTGCTGGGGGCATATAATGTGTATGTGGCACTGTGGGGGCATATACTATGTATCTTGCACTGCTGGGGGCATATAAAGTTTATCTGGCACTGTGGGGGCATATACTATGTATCTTGCACTGCTGGGGGCATATAATGTGTATCTGGCACTGTGGGGGCATATAATGTGTATCTGGCACTGCTGGGGGCATATAATGTGTATCTGGTACTGCTGGGGCATATAATGTGCATCTGGCACTATGGGGGCATATAAAGTGTATCTGGCACTGTGGGGGCATATAATGTGTATCTAGCACTGTGGGGGCATATAATGTGTATCTG
Source organism: Pseudophryne corroboree (assembly GCF_028390025.1). NCBI lineage: Eukaryota > Metazoa > Chordata > Amphibia > Anura > Myobatrachidae > Pseudophryne > Pseudophryne corroboree. The sequence continues at coordinate 2,481,205 of NC_086447.1, read as the reverse complement.
GCACTGCACTACTGGGGGCATATAATGTGTATCTGGCACTGCACTACCAGGGGCATATACTATGTATCTGGCACTGCTGGGGCATATAATGTGTATCTGGCACTGCTGGGGGCATATAATGTGTATCTGGCACTGTGGTGGGCACGTGAATCTGGCACTACTGGGGGCATACTGTATAATGTGTATCTGGCACTGTGGGGGCATATAATGTGTATATGGCACTGTGGGGGCATATAATGTGTATCTGGCACTGCTGGGGGCATATAATGTGTATATGGCACTGTGGGGGCATATAATGTGTATCTGGCACTGCACTACCAGGGGCATATACTATGTATCTGGCACTGCTGGGGCATATAATGTGTATCTGGCACTGCTGGGGGCATATAATGTGTATCTGGCACTGTGGTGGGCACGTGAATCTGGCACTACTGGGGGCATACTGTATAATGTGTATCTGGCACTGTGGGGGCATATAATGTGTATATGGCACTGTGGGGGCATATAATGTGTATCTGGCACTGCTGGGGGCATATAATGTGTATATGGCACTGTGGGGGCATATAATGTGTATCTGGCACTGCACTACCAGGGGCATATAATGTTATCTCGCACTGCCAGGGCCATATATTGTGTATCTGGCACTGCTGGGGGCATATAATGTGTATGTGGCACTGTGGGGGCATATACTATGTATCTTGCACTGCTGGGGGCATATAAAGTTTATCTGGCACTGTGGGGGCATATACTATGTATCTTGCACTGCTGGGGGCATATAATGTGTATCTGGCACTGTGGGGGCATATAATGTGTATCTGGCACTGCTGGGGGCATATAATGTGTATCTGGTACTGCTGGGGCATATAATGTGCATCTGGCACTATGGGGGCATATAAAGTGTATCTGGCACTGTGGGGGCATATAATGTGTATCTAGCACTGTGGGGGCATATAATGTGTATCTGGCACTGCACTACTGGGGGCATATAATGTGTATCTGGCACTGCACTACCAGGGGCATATACTATGTATCTGGCACTGCTGGGGCATATAATGTGTATCTGGCACTGCTGGGGGCATATAATGTGTATCTGGCACTGTGGTGGGCACGTGAATCTGGCACTACTGGGGGCATACTGTATAATGTGTATCTGGCACTGTGGGGGCATATAATGTGTATATGGCACTGTGGGGGCATATAATGTGTATCTGGCACTGCTGGGGGCATATAATGTGTATATGGCACTGTGGGGGCATATAATGTGTATCTGGCACTGCTGGGGGCATATAATGTGTATATGGCACTGTGGTGGGCACGTGAATCTGGCACTACTGGGGGCATACTGTATAATGTGTATCTGGCACTGTGGGGGCATATAATGTGTATCTGGCACTGCTGGGGGCATATAATGTGTATATGGCACTGTGGGGGCATATAATGTGTATCTGGCACTGCTGGGGGCATATAATGTGTATCTGGCACTGTGGTGGGCACGTGAATCTGGCACTACTGGGGGCATACTGTATAATGTGTATCTGGCACTGTGGGGGCATATAATGTGTATATGGCACTGTGGGGGCATATAATGTGTATCTGGCACTGCTGGGGGCATATAATGTGTATATGGCACTGTGGGGGCATATAATGTGTATCTGGCACTGCACTACCAGGGGCATATAATGTTATCTCGCACTGCCAGGGCCATATATTGTGTATCTGGCACTGCTGGGGGCATATAATGTGTATGTGGCACTGTGGGGGCATATACTATGTATCTTGCACTGCTGGGGGCATATAATGTGTATCTGGCACTGTGGGGGCATATAATGTGTATCTGGCACTGCTGGGGGCATATAATGTGTATCTGGTACTGCTGGGGCATATAATGTGCATCTGGCACTATGGGGGCATATAAAGTGTATCTGGCACTGTGGGGGCATATAATGTGTATCTAGCACTGTGGGGACATATAAAGTGTATCTGGCACTGCACTGCTGGGGGCATATAATGTGTATCTGGAACTGCCGGGGGCATATAAAGTGTATCTGGCACTGTTGAGGCATATAATGTGTATCTGGCACTGTTGAGGCATATAATGTGTATCTGGCACTGTTGAGGTATATAATGTGTATCTGGCACTGCTGGGGGCATATAATGTGTATCTGGCACTGTGGGGGCATATAAAGTGTATCTGGCACTGCTGGGGGCATGTAATGTGTACCTGGCACTGTGGGGGCATATAATGTGTATCTGGCACTGTGGGGGCATATAATGTGTATCTGGCACTGTGGGGGCATGTAATGGGTATCTGGCACTGCTGGGGGCATATAATGTGTATCTGGCACTGTTGAGGCATATAATGTGTATCTGGTACTGCTGGGGCATATAATGTGTATCTGGCACTGCTGGGGGCATATAGTGTGTATCTGGCACTGCACTCCTGGGGGCATATAATGTGTATCTGGCACTGCTGGGGGCATATAATGTGTTTCTGGCACTGCTGGGGGCATGTAATGTGTACCTGGCACTGCTGGGGGCATATAATGTGTATCTGGCACTGTACTGCTGGAGACATATCTGTATCTGCCACTGGTGGGAGCATATAATGTGTACCTTCCACTACTGGGGGTGTATGTGTATTTGGCACTGCACACTATACTGGAGAAATTATGTGTAAAGTACACAACTGTGGGCGTTATGTGTAAGGATGCTAATTGTCTGTGTAGAGGGGTGTGAAAATATATTTATCGTCTGATTATATAAAGTTGCGAGGCCATGCCCACTTTTCCCGGAGCGCATGGGGGGGGGGGGGCAGTAGGCCTGGAGCCGACCCCGTGCACAGGTATCAGTGTATGTACAAGCTGGAGCCAGTGGGAGGGGCGGAAGGGGTGGTGGTGCGTATTGTGTAGGTCATGCACTGCGGTATGTAGGTCACGCAGTGCGGTATGTAGGTCACACAGTGAGGTATGTAGGTCACGGTCACACAGTGTGGTATGTAGGTTACGCAGTGCAGTATGTAGGTAACGCAGTGTGGTATGTAGGTTATACAGTGAGGTATGTAGGTAACGCAGTGTGGTATGTAGGTTATACAGTGAGGTATGTAGGTAATGCAATGTGGTATGTAGGATATACAGTGAGGTATGTAGGTCACGCAGTGCGGTATGTAGGTCACGGTCATGCAGTGTGGCATGTAGGTTACACAGTGAGGTATGTAGGTTATACAGTGAGGTATGTAGGTAACGCGGTAAGGTATGTAGGTTTTACAGTGAGGCATGTAGGTCACGCAGTGAGGTATGTAGGACAGACAATGCAGTATGTAGGTTATACAGTGCGGTATGTAGGTTATACAGTGAGGTATGTAGTTTATACAGTGAGGTATGTAGGTCACGCAGTGCGGTATGTAGGTTATACAGTGAGGTATGTAGGTATCGCAGTGAGGTATGTAGGTTATACAGTGAGGTATGTAGGTCACGCAGTGCAGTATGTAGGTTATACAGTGAGGAATGTAGGTTATACATTGAGGTACAGTATGTAGAACAGACAGTACAGTATGTAGGTCACACAGTGAGGTATGTAGGTAACGCAGTTTGGTATGTAGGTTATACAGTGAGGTATGTAGGACAGACAGTGCAGTGTGTAGGTTATACAGTGAGGTATGTAGGTAACGCAGTGCGGTATGTAGGTTATACAGTGAGGTATGTAGGTAACGCAGTGTGGTATGTAGGTTATACAGTGAGGTATGTAGGACAGACAGTGCAGTATGTAGGACAGACAGTGCGGTATGTAGGTTATATAGTGCGGTATGTAGGTCACGCAGTGAGGTATGTAGGTTACACAGTGAGGTATGTAGGTCACGCAGTGAGATATGTAGGTTATACAGTGAGGTATGTAGGTCATGCAGTGCGGTATGTAGGTTATACAGTGAGGTATGTAGGTTATACAGTGCAGTATGTAGGTAACAGTGTGGTATGTAGGTCATGCAGTGCGGTGTAGGTCACGTAATGAGGTATGTAGGTCACGCAGTGTGGTATGTAGGTTATACAGTGAGGTATGTAGGTTATATAGTGAGGTATGTAGGTCACACAGTGCGGTATGTAGGTTATACAGTGTGGTATGTTGGTTATACAATGAGGAATGTAGATCACGCAGTGTGGTATTTAGGTTATACAGTGAGGTATGTAGGACAGACAGTGCAGTATGTAGGTTATACAGTGAGGTATGTAGGTCACGCAGTGAGGTATGTAGGTCATGCAGTGCGGTATTTAGGTTATACAGTGAGGTATGTAGGTCACGCAGTGCGGTATGTAGGTTATAGAGTGAGGTATGTAGGTCACGCAGTGTGGTATGTAGGTTATACAGTGAGGTATGTAGGTCATGCAGTGCGGTGTAGGTCACGTAGTGAGGTATGTAGGTCACACAGTGCGGTATGTAGGTTATACAGTGAGGTATGTAGGTCATACAGTGAGGTATATAGGTCACGCAGTGCGGTATGTAGGTTATACAGTGTGGTATGTTGGTTATACAGTGAGGTATGTAGGTCACGCAGTGTGGTATGTAGGTTATACAGTGAGGTATGTAGGACAGACAGTGCAGTATGTAGGACAGACAGTGCGGTATGTAGGTTATATAGTGCGGTATGTAGGTCACACAGTGAGGTATGTAGGTCACGCAGTGAGGTATGTAGGTCACGCAGTGAGGTATGTAGGTCACGCAGTGAGATATGTAGGTTATACAGTGAGGTATGTAGGTCATGCAGTGCGGTATGTAGGTTATACAGTGAGGTATGTAGGTTATACAGTGCAGTATGTAGGTCACAGTGTGGTATGTAGGTCATGCAGTGCGGTGTAGGTCACGTAATGAGGTATGTAGGTCACGCAGTGTGGTATGTAGGTTATACAGTGAGGTATGTAGGTTATATAGTGAGGTATGTAGGTCACACAGTGCAGTATGTAGGTTATACAGTGTGGTATGTTGGTTATACAGTGAGGAATGTAGATCACGCAGTGTGGTATTTAGGTTATACAGTGAGGTATGTAGGACAGACAGTGCAGTATGTAGGTTATACAGTGAGGTATGTAGGTCACGCAGTGAGGTATGTAGGTCATGCAGTGCGGTATTTAGGTTATACAGTGAGGTATGTAGGTCACGCAGTGCGGTATGTAGGTTATAGAGTGAGGTATGTAGGTCACGCAGTGTGGTATGTAGGTTATACAGTGAGGTATGTAGGTCATGCAGTGCGGTGTAGGTCACATAGTGAGGTATGTAGGTCACGCAGTGCGGTATGTAGGTTATACAGTGAGGTATGTAGGTCATACAGTGAGGTATATAGGTCACGCAGTGCGGTATGTAGGTTATACAGTGTGGTATGTTGGTTATACAGTGAGGTATGTAGGTCACGCAGTGTGGTATGTAGGTTATACAGTGAGGTATGTAGGACAGACAGTGCAGTATGTAGGACAGACAGTGCGGTATGTAGGTTATATAGTGCGGTATGTAGGTCACGAGTGAGGTATGTAGGTTACACAGTGAGGTATGTAGGTCACGCAGTGAGATATGTAGGTTATACAGTGAGGTATGTAGGACATGCAGTGCGGTATGTAGGTTATACAGTGAGGTATGTAGGTCATGCAGTGAGGTATGTAGGTTATACTAGATTGTTAGCTCTTCAGAGCAGGGCCCTCTTTCCTCTTGTCTAAACCCTCTTCTTGACACATTTCACTCAGCGACCATCTTTCCCTGCTTTCTGTCCTGCTGGTAAAGGCTAATCTCTATTTATGGCCGCCAGCCCCAAGTAGTACAATGATTACTCCTTCGCTACTTGCATCTAAGCTGTATTATGTTTTGAGAATTGTGTTGCTCTTTGTTACCTGCACTCCATTTTTGTTATTTATTTACTGTTATGCTAAGTTTTGTCTCCCTGTACTGTCCTTTGTACGGCGCTGCCAAACACTTGTGGCGCCCTATAAATAAAATGTAATAATAATAATAATAATAATAATAATAATAATAATACAGTGCGGTATGTAGGTTATACAGTAGGTTATACAGTGCAGTATGTAGGTTATACAGTAGGTTATACAGTGCGGTATGTAGGTCACGCAGTGCGGTATCTAGGTTATACAGTAGGTTATACAGTGCAGTATGTAGGTTATACAGTGCGGTATGTAGGTTATACAGTGAGGTATGTAGGTTATGACAATGCTAAATTCCTTTGTCGTATAAACAACCCTTTATGAAGCTAAGAACACTGTACGCTGTTTACTTAAGAAGTACCGTAATGATACGCTATCTGCGTAACGATCGCTCAGCCGTAGGCGAGACGCTCAAGCGTCACGTTCGCTCGCGGCCCAGTGATCACAGGATACGTTATTGGTTATGTCTAGGGGAATGATTCGCTGTAGCTTAGCGTACGCTCGAGACCACGAGGAGGTCACCAGCGATGCAGACGCTCACAACACTATACCTTTATGATAAAACCTTATACCAATGAAATACACTGAATGCCTTAATGTGAGTACAGGGTGTAAGTGCAACCTTGTGTAACCTGACTAACTACAAAGCTGCTTGAGCGTCACCGACGCTCAAGTGAACACTTAACACTATAGAAAATGCACAGATACTGGTTTAGGTTCCAAAGCCTATTAACTGTATTATATCTAATATACTTGTAAAAGGGGATAACAGTACAATTGATACACTACAATATAACAGAGACTTCCTAACCACAGAACTAAACTATAAATACAAAAAGACAATACTACTCTGACCTAAATGCAATACAATACCATGCTATCTAATACAATACAATACTAGCCTAGTCTAGGGGAGATATGAGAGAACAGAGCAGAGAGAGAGAGAGAGAGAGAGAGAGAGAGAGAGAAATTGGCTCACAGAAAGACAATGATTACGGAGAGAAACTTACGCACAAAGGGTATGATCGCCTGCGCCTCGATATCCAGCTCCCGGCTATCAGCAGATAACCGTTGATGAGAGAGTGAGAGCTGGATGTGGTCGGCCTGCCTATTTATGCCCCACACACAATGCAATCTCCTGGTCCTACAATCCCATTGTCCATTGGCCGAAGGAATTCGGCCCTGTATCATAACAAAAGGTCATAGGGTGATTCATACAGGTGGGCTGTGACGATTTCCAACAGCTCAGGTGGGTGGGAAACTGGGTTTCCCGCCGCATACCTGAGTATGTGTAAATAATAGAAATGGACATAAACTTCTTATGTCCATAACTATTCGCACGAGCGATTAATACGCTCCAAACCAACACCGGAATATTGTTAATTAAATACTCTTCCGATGGGTACCAAACACTGCTGTATGATTCCTGTTAGACCCTTCGTACGATATAAAGAGGGATTCCTCAGCTCTGGGACATTGTATTTTAACCAAACTTTCAGAATCTATCAAAGGGACCATGATCTATAAACTACATTAATTGTGAAAATATGTAACGAATGAGTCGCACGCTACGACTATATAAACTCTACCGTAAATACGCATACCGCGCCTGCGAGTGCACGCTATTGCGGGTATGCGCCTCCACGGGAGAGCGTACGCACGCGCAGCGCGGACCAGTGTGCGGTGCAAATATGGCAACGTGCATTGAGACATTTTTCTGACTTTGACAGTCCACCCTTTGGCAGTCAATAATAACTGCCACAAAACATTTAAGGAGAAAAATGTAAGTCAGGGGTTAATTGATTTCCATGGTTGGGTAAGGGAGGAGAGAGGAGAAGGTGTGAAAAGGGTATGACCTAGTGAGATAGCAGAAGCATGTGTGTATGAATCCATGTTTGGGGGGGTCATGTATCATCGTGCCGTACGTGTTGTAAATCAAGCTTCGAGGTATTGCGAAGTATACATTTGAATTCCTTCTTATCCTGTGGTACAGGTCTGTGGATGGGCTGTCAAACTCTACCGAGCTCATTTCGGCTGTGGTTGTAACAAAATGGGGATGCACATTTTAGTTGATGATACATGAATGGGGGAGGTATGTGGTTGCTGATATCTGTGTCTGTATTCCCTATCGACTATGTGTGTCGTTACCGGAGAGTTGTAGAGATGAAGATAAAGAACACTTACGAAAAATGCAATGATATTCTATGTCAGGGAAATGTACATCTGTTGTTGAAGTTGTGTTCGGTATCTGTTGAGAGTCGTCTTCTTTGCGCTGTTTTGCTCCTTAGGCATGAGCAACAAGCTTTGTCAGTGCCATCAGATTTACAAAAAATGTTGGGCTAGCGTGAGTTTAAAAATACTAGGGAAACTGGGGATCCATGGCAAAGTTCATCAAGTGTCCATATTTAAAGTTGTCAAATCTTCTTCTTTGGTCAATCCGTTGTCTGTATACATCTCGTCTCGTCAGCTTCCTCGTCCAAGGGGGTCTTTGTATCTTGGAGAAAAAGCAGAAAAACAGGTGAAAGAAACGGACCGTATAATCGCATTTTTCATCACATTCTGGTTTCTATCATTGGGTCATAAATCAAATCCAGGTTAATTACAGTTTCCTCACTCCTCAAGCTCATCACTTTTGTACTTTGTTTGCACCTCATTAAAGCCTGCCCGCATCTAAATATCAATCCAATTGATATAACGACACCCAAGATACATAGTAGAAACTTTCCAACATCCTTTATGACTCCTTGAGCCCATTCTCCCAAACCGGAGAACCAATTTCGCGGGTTCAACCATGACACCCAACTAGTCAGCTCATTACCTACAGCAGCAAGGGTGAGATTGTGTTTTCGACGAAATTCCCACTTCAATTGGAGAATATCGTCCATCTTTCGGTGCTATTTGTGATATACGTGCAACACTTTATGCCGTACTGTGTTGCCAATGTAACACAATATCCGCCTGTTACTGCTGTAAGATAATTAAGAACCATCCTATGCTGAACTAGTTCTGTTTTGTAAGCTTGAAGTTCTCTTCCAGTGTATCTAAACGTGTCATCATACATTTCAGTGATATTATCTAACAAATTGGCGAGTGCGGAAATGTATTTATAATTCATCACACCTCGAGCGGTGCGAGTGAAATCTAACGCTACCAGAACCTGAATCCCGGTGGATTCATGGATAAGATCAGAGGCCGGATGCTCTAACCTTTCTGACAGTTGTCTTTTAACTCGGTGCTCGTAATGAGTGTGAGTATAAGGAGCTTGGGCACCACGGTGTATGTCCTTCATTTTGTCATGTGTAACAGTCATCACTTCAGGCAATACTTTTCCAATATAACACAATCCTTCAGAGTTTGGGGCAAGCCACTTGTACGCCTTTCTCCCGCATATGAAATATGCGTCATCGGGGAGAACATATGGGACGGAGAAGGACATGACCATGTTACAAACCTTCCAGGTGAAATCTCCTGACCCTAATTCTTCCATCTGCCTAATGCACGTATCGGTTTGTACGATATGTGCACAGTATCCTGGTGATACCTCTCCAACTCTAGTAATCCTATTTCCTAAGGTATATCGATACCGGAAAGATTTTCCTCTACTAGCTATGTGGCGTACGAGCTCTGTATCTGTAGGCATTCTATCTGCTCTGTGTGAAAAGGTCATGGTAAGGTTGCTCCACGACACTTCCCAATTTCCCGGTTTTCTGGGATTGGAGATGTTAAAACATATGAGGGACCTATCCACATGGTATTGGTGGAGCTTCAAACTAGGAGGGCTGGAGATGTTAAACCTCCGATCCACCGGTCTCCCACCACTTAGCTCAAGTACCTCCCCTAACGTTAAAGGAAATGGTACTAGCCCTGATTTGCTGTGACCCTGAGGTACTTGAGAGCATACCCAACAATCTGTTTGGTTTAACACGTTACCCACTAAGGAGTGATAGTCACTCAATGGATGCCGGTCTATATGGATATTAAAACTAGATTGGCATTTCTTTATGCATCCATCTTCAACCAGATTATCACAGAGCCTACAGATACAATTTTCTTCAGCTAACAATCCATCACAATTTCTTCTATCGGATCGTTTTCTGATACTCGCCTTTGCTTGTTGGTTTGGTTGATCTTGGAAAACTACACCTCCATCATCATAATCGGAACCCATTCCAGAACCTCTTTCGACCTCTATGGTACTCTCGCCGGAACAGACTGCTCTGGTCAACATCATGGTTAACATCAAAATCCGGATCACTGTCTCTTGGGGCAAGTCCATCTTTGAGGAGGAAATAGAGAAGAATGAGAAGGGGGAAAAAGAAATTTTAAGGGAGAGGGGCTGGGAAGTGGAGAAAAACAATAAAAGGGAGAAGGGAGTCGACAACTGCTTTCGATCTTCAAGGCTCAGGTGCCGCCTCAGTCCTCCTGGAACAGACACTCCAGTGATACAACCTCTACCGTCTGTTCCTTATCACGGGACTTCTCGGGATCAGCAACCTTCTTGCAGTGGGATGAATGGACCCAAGTCTCTCTCTCAGCAACCTTCAATGCTGTGGTGCTGGTCAATAAGACCTGGTATGGTCCTTCCCATCTATCAATAAGACAACCTGAGCGTAGAAAATTTCGTATCATTACATAATCCCCAGGTTCAATGTCATGACAATTACTATCTGGTAAATCAGGAATCACCAACTTCAGATTATCATTTTGATTCCTCAACTGCTTACTCATGTTAATCAAGTATTTTACAGTTACTTCATTGTTACATTTCAAATCATCCTGAGGGTTAATCATGACGTGTGGTTGTCGACCAAACAGAATTTCAAAAGGAGACAGATTAAGAGGGGACCTGGGAGTGGTTCTGATGCTATACAAAACAATGGGTAAAGCTTCTGGCCACGTCAATCCTGTCTCTGCCATTACTTTACTCAATTTATTTTTAATAGTGCTGTTCACTCTTTCGACCTTCGCGCTCGCCTGTGGACGGTACGGAGTGTGCAGCTTGCTATCAATACCCATCAACTTACACATTCCTTGAAAGACATCACCTGTAAAATGGGTTCCCCTATCACTTTCAATGATTCTAGGGATACCATATCTACATACAAATTCCTGCACAATTTTCTTAGCTGTAAACATAGCGGTATTTGTAGCTGCTGGAAAAGCTTCTACCCAATTCGAGAAAACATCTATACAAACAAGTACATATTTCAAATTTCGACATGGGGGTAATTGAATGAAGTCAATTTGTATTACCTGGAAAGGGCCGCCGGCAGGTGGGATATGGGATGGTTCTGTAGGTATTGCTTTTCCAATATTCTTTCTCAGACAGGTAAGGCATGACATTGCTCTTTTACCCGCATGAGAGGAGAATCCTGGGGCGCACCAGTATGCTCTTACCAATTTGCACATCCCCTCCTTGCCTAGATGAGTCAGCCCGTGAGCTGCTTCAGCCAGACATGGAAGGTATGCCCTGGGGGCCACTGGTTTACCATGTCCATCCGTCCAGAGCCCTGAGGACTCCTGGCCATATCCCTTTGCCTTCCAGACTGCTCTCTCCTGTGTGGAACACAAATTCTGCATCTCACACAACTTTTGTGTGTTGATGGTATTAAATACCATCAACTGTGTGGTGTTTGTCCGTATGGGGGTAGCAGCTGCAAGCTTTGCAGCTTCGTCTGCTCGGCTGTTACCAAGGGATACTGGGTCTTGGCTATATGTATGTGCTTTACATTTGATAACAGCCACTCTGTCGGGTTCCTGTATCGCTGTTAGAAGCCTTTTTATGTGAGCTGCATGCGCTATCGGTGTACCAGCTGCCGTCATGAAATTTCTGAGACGCCATAGCGCTCCGAAATCATGTACTACCCCGAACGCGTATCTAGAATCGGTGTAGATATTGGCAGACTTACCCTTAGCCAATTCACATGCTCTGGTTAGGGCGACCAGTTCAGCAACCTGGGCTGAGTGAGGTGGGCCTAGCGGTTCCGCTTCTATGGTGTCTTGGTCATCTACGACTGCGTATCCAGTACACAAGTCTCCCGAGTCTGACTGTCTATGACAACTACCGTCCGTGTAGAACGTGAGTTCTGCATCTTCCAGTGGATTGTCACTGATGTCAGGCCTTGCGGTAAAATTTTGGGTCAAATATTCCATACAATCATGTGTATCTTCCTTTGCATTAAATCCTCCTTCCCCATCACTCTCACCTCCCACCCTTTGTGCCTGACCAGGCACACCTGGGAGGAATGTTGCAGGGTTTAATGCGCTGCATCTCCTTATGGTGATGTTTACTGGGGCCATTAATGCCAACTCCCATCTCGTAAACCTTGCTGATGAGACGTGTCTGGTTTGGGCAGAATTCAATAAGGCAGATACCGCATGCGGTGTATGGATTGTGAGGTTGTGGCCTAGCACGACATCTTCGCTTTTTGTCACTAGCAATGCTATCGCCGCAACGCTACGCAAGCATGTGGGGAGGGATCGCGCTACCGTATCTAGCTGAGCGCTGTAGTATGCAATTGGCCTGCTGGCATCACCGTGTTTTTGTGTTAGTACACCTGCTGCGCACCCAGCACTTTCTGTTCCGTATAGTTCAAAGGGTTTCCCATAGTCTGGCATACCTAGTGCTGGTGCCTGCGTTAGACACTGTTTGAGTCTCTCAAATGCTGTTTCGGATTCGTCTGTATGCGAAATCCGATCAGGTTTGTTTGAAGAGACCATTTCCTGCAAAGGTAGCGCCAATATGGAAAACCCTGGGATCCAATTACGGCAATACCCACACATTCCTAAAAACGTCCTGATCTGTTGTTGGGTTTGTGGCAGTGTCATGTCTCTAATGGCTTGGATTCTATCAGCGGTCAGGTGTCTCAGTCCTTGTGTTAGACAGTGTCCCAAATATTTTACCTTAGCTTGGCATAATTGCAACTTGTCTTTGGAAACCTTGTGACCTGTGTCTGAAAGATGAAACAGGAGCTGTTTCGTATCCTTCAGGGAAGCTTCCAATGAATCAGAACACAGTAGTAGATCATCCACGTACTGTATCAACACTGATCCACTCTCCGGTTGGAAAGACTGTAAACAATCATGCAAAGCCTGAGAAAATATACTTGGACTGTCTATGAAACCTTGGGGTAACCGAGTCCACGTGTATTGGACTCCTCTGTATGTGAATGCAAACAAATATTGGCTGTCAGGGTGCAGAGGTACCGAAAAGAAAGCGGAGCAGAGGTCAATAACAGTGAAAAATTTGGCAGTGGGAGGAATTTGCATTAGGATGACAGCTGGATTAGGCACTACGGGGAACTGACTCTCAACTATTTTGTTAATCCCCCTTAGATCCTGCACTAGCCTGTAACCCCTCCCCCCACTCTTTTTAACAGGGAAGATGGGACTATTTGCGGTGCTGGACGTTCTTACTAGAATGCCCTGTTGTAGCAAGCGCTCTATTACGGGAAAAACTCCTAGCTCCACCTCTGGCTTCAGAGGATACTGTGGGATTTTTGGAGCTATCCTACCATCTTTTACTTGCACAACTACTGGAGCTACGTTTGCCATTAATCCAGTGTCCTGTCCATCTTTTGTCCAAAGCGACTCTGGTATCTGAGATGTCATCTCTTCTACTTGGGATGGATTCCTATTTGTCATAATGGAATGTGACATTAATTTTGATGGGGAGTCTAGCATGTCTCGTACTTCCTGAGCGTGATTCTCAGGAATGTCCAAGAATACACCTTCAGGAGTACAATAAATGACGCAACCCATTTTACATAGTAAGTCTCTTCCCAGGAGATTAGTTGGTGCAGATGCAGCCAGCAAAAAGGAATGCTTGGTATGCAAAGGCCCTATTGTAATCTCGGCTGGTTTGCTAACAGGGTAGTGCTGGACTACCCCTGTTACTCCCATGGCTGGAATTGTCCTACCAGTGGTTCTCATGCCCACTGTCGAATTTATCACTGACTTGGCCGCCCCTGTGTCTACAAGAAAGTTTAGAGTTTTTCCAGCTACATTGATTGCAATCTCTGGTTCGCTTCCAAGACTGGCAATCAACTTAACTGGGTGCAGATTACAGGTATGGCCACACCCCTATTGGGTATGCTGACCTCCCTGAATCCCATTGGCAGCAACTACTTGTGAGGGGGTTAGCTGGGAACTACCAGAGGCATGCCAGTCTCTGTTTGGGGGATATCTTTTTGTTTCCCCTGTATGTGGCTCAAAACTCCGCCTCTGTGGACCCTGCTCCCAATGTCGTGTGTTGTGTTGTTGTCTAGGGGGTTGAAAAGATCTTTGTACATTCTTTGTTCTACATTCTCGTGCAAAGTGTCCCGGTCTGTTACAAGAAAAACATGTTATTACACTTGCCTTACCCACAGGATTCGGTGGTACATACGCAGGTTGCCTTGTGGTCAGCGCCTGTATACTTACGGACATCAACTTATCACTTTGCGACTCCCTGTGCCTAGTGATGTTTCTGTCGTGATCAATAGCAGCTTCTCTCAATGTGGACACTGACAGACCTCGCCAACATGGTTGTGTGGTCTGTACCCTAGCTTTTAATGTTTCTTTCAAACCATCCATCAGTACAGATACTGCTACTTCTCGATGGTTTGGATTGGTCTTAATGTCTTCTATACCAGTGTACTTTGCCATTTCTAATAGTGCCCGGTGAAAATACTCTGTTGCCGTTTCGGACTCCTTTTGCTTAATGGAAAATATCTTGTTCCATTTAACAACGGCTGGGAAATACTCCTTTAGCTGTAAATTTATCCTTTTTACATTATCCTTGTTGTACACGTCTGTAAGCGGTACATCTTTATCCAATGCACAGTCAGCTAAGAACTGAGTTGCGTCAACATTGGAAGGTAAACAAGCTCTTAGCAGTATCTGCCAATCCTTGTTGTTGGGTTCTACAGTGTTACCTAAATCCCTGATGTATTTTTGGCTAGTAACTAAATCCTTCCTGGGGTCAGGAAATTCGGACACTATTGTTCTTAATTCCATTCGGGAAAATGGAGTGTACATGGCAATGTTCCTTATGGGAGTGGCTCCAGACACATCTGTTTTTCCATTGGGAACTGCTATTACCCTTACAGGAGCAATTCTAACAGCCTCTTCCTGTGTAGATTCTACAGCTTGTTGTGGTACAATTGTTTCAGTGTAGTGCATGGTGCCGTACTTACCCGTTGACACGACCTCACCTATCCCTCCGCTAGGGGCTTTCACTAATCTCGTGGGTGTCGCTGTGCCTACTGTGGTCTCTGCTATGGTGGCTGCAAGAGAGAGAGCTGAAATTGTTGCTGAATCGTCTTCTTGATCACACTCCTGAGGAAGGTTCAAAACAGGGTACATCTTGCACGGGTTAATACTTGCATGAGTTATTTGGTTAACATCATTAACATTTACAGTGTTACTAAGAGTTTGTGTTTTACAACCCAGTGCGTTTCTCTCCGCAATCAACTTCTCTCCTGCAATGTATGGTGGAGGAGGAGCTGTGGCAATCAACTTCCTGACTGCCCCAGATCCTGCCGCCAGAGCCAAACCTCTCTGTATCTCACCTTCCTGGTGCCATAACTGTAAATAATCATGATGTTGAATTCGTCTCTTTGCTGATTTTACGAGACATATCCTCCTCCTTAAATTTTGTAACACTTCTGGACTAAAGCTACCTATTCTTGGGAATTTGTCCCTGTCTTGTACAGTCATTCTCTCCCATTCATCACATAAAACCTCTGTGTGACTACCGTATTTTTCACACATTACATATCGTGCCGACCCAACTGGTCGGTTCTCTGAATCAACCCGAACCGAGGTTGATCGCCCCCTACCTGAACAAATGGCCCCCATAATCTGCAGGCGTTGCTTATTCCTCCTTGGATCTTTATCTCAAGGTTTTCAGCGAACCCTTACAAACAAACCAAGATGTCCTTGGGCAGGCCGGCGGTGGTGGTTTATCAAGTACCCCACTTACTTCTCGCCCACGTTGGCCAGTACTGCAATCACTGTAACCAGAGCTGCTGTACCCAACCTAGGGCCCCTGTGAACCTTTATTTACTGGAACATATGAGGGTTACCCGCAGGACACTTACTCTTTCCAGTAAAGTTGGGGTTGTTAGATAGTTCCTGAGTGACCAGCGAACTTCCCTTCCAAAAATAAAAAATTACACAAATCACGTCAGAATGTACAGATAGCGTTTGTGACCACTTTACTCTAATGGTATTAGGTCAGATTACTAACTACTGCACACAATAACGTGCGGTCCAATCGTTCAGTATACGAGCACTACTTGTCATGTACTGAAAGATCAATGGAATCTATGTTTCCGGCTGCGATTCCTTCAGCAAGAGCTTGTGGCCTATATGGGTTCTGCACCAACACCCCAGGCGTTGTGCCACTGGACTTTTATAGCGGACCTCTTTGTCTATTTTACCTGTTACCTTATGACCTCCTGGTCTGTTACCTTATGACCTCCTGGTCTGTTACCTTATGACCTCCTGGTCTTGTTACCTTATGGTCCGCTATACTCTAATGCTCAAATATTATTTAACCAGGGATGCCTCCCTAGCCACCGTATATGTCACTTACACGTGTGTCCCTTGACGAGTACCCGGCTTTCCTTTTGGTTCCACCTTAAAGTTATATAAACTTTTGTATACAAAACCACACTCACTCAACACATGTACACTTTTGTTTCTATATCTATTTCTGCGCAGAAATTGTCTTTAGGCCAAAAGTGTTACCAATTAGGAGCAGGATCTGTTAAACTAAATTTCAGATTTTCCAAAAATAGATTTGCGTTATTTACCGCGTCGCATTATCTACCGCTGTGCGTTAATTATCGCCTTTGCGTTACTTCACTTTATCACAGCTTGAGCTACGTGGGCGTAACCGGACGCTACGTTGCGTAATGTACACTGAGTGCGTCTGCCTTTGGATTGCGTACGCTAGTCTTTGTTAGCGACACGTGTACGCAATGCAAAGGATCCACCGTAACACAATATATTTTTATCAATGTAAATGATCCCTGATCATCTACCGCAATCCACACTGACTGCCTTGTATCTCAGACAAACCGTGTGTTGTTCTATACTTTAACTATTACCTCTACTATGAAATAACAGCAAATCTCTTTTTAGCACTTTCTATCAACTATAAAATTGGCAAACAGGAATAGTGATATACGAAAATGAAACAGAAATGCAGATATATGCGTGCGTACGCAAGACAAAAGAAAAATAAACAGTTTTAAAAGGACACAAGCGTTTTGTTCTTACTTCCGGTTACCGGGTTCCTTCAGCACTCTTTATCTAAGCGAAGCAGACGCTTATCCCGCCAGCACTATGAGACAATCTCCCACCCTTTGCTGGGGGATAATGTCTGCTGATCTACCTAGTGCAGATGTGAGAAGTATAGGACGAGTTCCCAATTGACAATGCTAAATTCCTTTGTCGTATAAACAACCCTTTATGAAGCTAAGAACACTGTACGCTGTTTACTTAAGAAGTACCGTAATGATACGCTATCTGCGTAACGATCGCTCAGCCGTAGGCGAGACGCTCAAGCGTCACGTTCGCTCGCGGCCCAGTGATCACAGGATACGTTATTGGTTATGTCTAGGGGAATGATTCGCTGTAGCTTAGCGTACGCTCGAGACCACGAGGAGGTCACCAGCGATGCAGACGCTCACAACACTATACCTTTATGATAAAACCTTATACCAATGAAATACACTGAATGCCTTAATGTGAGTACAGGGTGTAAGTGCAACCTTGTGTAACCTGACTAACTACAAAGCTGCTTGAGCGTCACCGACGCTCAAGTGAACACTTAACACTATAGAAAATGCACAGATACTGGTTTAGGTTCCAAAGCCTATTAACTGTATTATATCTAATATACTTGTAAAAGGGGATAACAGTACAATTGATACACTACAATATAACAGAGACTTCCTAACCACAGAACTAAACTATAAATACAAAAAGACAATACTACTCTGACCTAAATGCAATACAATACCATGCTATCTAATACAATACAATACTAGCCTAGTCTAGGGGAGATATGAGAGAACAGAACAGAGAGAGAGAGAGAGAGAGAGAGAGAGAGAAATTGGCTCACAGAAAGACAATGATTACGGAGAGAAACTTGCGCACAAAGGGTATGATCGCCTGCGCCTCGATATCCAGCTCCCGGCTATCAGCAGATAACCGTTGATGAGAGAGTGAGAGCTGGATGTGGTCGGCCTGCCTATTTATGCCCCACACACAATGCAATCTCCTGGTCCTACAATCCCATTGTCCATTGGCCGAAGGAATTCGGCCCTGTATCATAACAAAAGGTCATAGGGTGATTCATACAGGTGGGCTGTGACGATTTCCAACAGCTCAGGTGGGTGGGAAACTGGGTTTCCCGCCGCATACCTGAGTATGTGTAATTAATAGAAATGGACATAAACTTCTTATGTCCATAACTATTCGCACGAGCGATTAATACGCTCCAAACCAACACCGGAATATTGTTAATTAAATACTCTTCCGATGGGTACCAAACACTGCTGTATGATTCCTGTTAGACCCTTCGTACGATATAAAGAGGGATTCCTCAGCTCTGGGACATTGTATTTTAACCAAACTTTCAGAATCTATCAAAGGGACCATGATCTATAAACTACATTAATTGTGAAAATATGTAACGAATGAGTCGCACGCTACGACTATATAAACTCTACCGTAAATACGCATACCGCGCCTGCGAGTGCACGCTATTGCGGGTATGCGCCTCCACGGGAGAGCGTACGCACGCGCAGCGCGGACCAGTGTGCGGTGCAAATATGGCAACGTGCATTGAGACATTTTTCTGACTTTGACAGTTATACAGTAGGTTATACAGTGCAGTATGTAGGTTATACAGTAGGTTATACAGTGCGGTATGTAGGTCACACAGTGCGGTATGTAGGTTATACAGTAGGTTATACAGTGCAGTATGTAGGTTATACAGTGCGGTATGTAGGTTATACAGTGAGGTATGTAGGTTATACAGTAGGTTATAGAGTGCAGTATGTAGGTTATACAGTGAGGTATGTAGGTTATACAGTGCAGTATGTAGGTTATACAGTGAGGTATGTAGGTTATACAGTGCAGTATGTAGGTTATACAGTAGGTTATACAGTGCAGTATGTAGGTTATACAGTGCAGTATGTAGGTTATACAGTAGGTTATACAGTGCAGTATGTAGGTTATACAGTGCAGTATGTAGGTTATACAGTAGGTTATACAGTGCGGTATGTAGGTTATATAGTGAGGTATGTAGGTTATACAGTAGGTTATACAGTGAGGTATGTAGGTCATGCAGTGCGGTATGTAGGTTATACAGTGCAGTATGTAGGTTATACAGTGAGGTGTGTAGGTTATACAGTGCAGTATGTAGGTTATACAGTGAGGTATGTAGGTTATACAGTAGGTTATACAGTGCAGTATGTAGGTTATACAGTGAGGTATGTAGGTTATACAGTAGGTTATACAGTGCAGTATGTAGGTTATACAGTGAGGTATGTAGGTTATACAGTGCAGTATGTAGGTTATACAGTGAGGTATGTAGGTTATACAGTGCAGTATGTAGGTTATACAGTAGGTTATACAGTGCAGTATGTAGGTTATACAGTGAGGTATGTAGGTTATACAGTGCAGTATGTAGGTTATACAGTAGGTTATACAGTGCAGTATGTAGGTTATACAGTGCAGTATGTAGGTTATACAGTAGGTTATACAGTGCGGTATGTAGGTTATATAGTGAGGTATGTAGGTTATACAGTAGGTTATACAGTGAGGTATGTAGGTCATGCAGTGCGGTATGTAGGTTATACAGTGCAGTATGTAGGTTATACAGTGAGGTGTGTAGGTTATACAGTGCGGTATGTAGGTTATATAGTGAGGTATGTAGGTTATACAGTAGGTTATACAGTGAGGTATGTAGGTCATGCAGTGCGGTATGTAGGTTATACAGTGCAGTATGTAGGTTATACAGTGAGGTGTGTAGGTTATACAGTGCGATATGTAGGTTATACAGTGAGGTATGTAGGTTATACAGTAGGTTATACAGTGCAGTATGTAGGTTATACAGTGAGGTATGTAGGTTATACAGTAGGTTATACAGTGCAGTATGTAGGTTATACAGTGAGGTATGTAGGTTATACAGTGCAGTATGTAGGTTATACAGTGAGGTATGTAGGTTATACAGTGCAGTATGTAGGTTATACAGTAGGTTATACAGTGCAGTATGTAGGTTATACAGTGAGGTATGTAGGTTATACAGTGCAGTATGTAGGTTATACAGTAGGTTATACAGTGCAGTATGTAGGTTATACAGTGCAGTATGTAGGTTATACAGTGCAGTATGTAGGTTATACAGTAGGTTATACAGTGCGGTATGTAGGTTATACAGTGAGGTATGTAGGTTATACAGTAGGTTATATAGTGAGGTATGTAGGTCATGCAGTGCGGTATGTAGGTTATACAGTGCAGTATGTAGGTTATACAGTGCAGTATGTAGGTTATACAGTAGGTTATACAGTGCGGTATGTAGGTTATACAGTGAGGTATGTAGGTTATACAGTAGGTTATACAGTGAGGTATGTAGGTCATGCAGTGCGGTATGTAGGTTATACAGTGCAGTATGTAGGTTATACAGTGAGGTGTGTAGGTTATACAGTGAGGTATGTAGGTTACACTGGTGCACAGTAACAATGTACAGTTAGTTATATGTAACCGTCCATCTCAATGTGTTTTAGGAAGAGAATTAGAAACTGGTTACCATGGTTACAGCAACTTCCTGCTGTAAACCGGATATTGCCTTCTGCCCACAGCCAACATGGCAGCTACTGCATATCCACCTGATAGAACGTGGTGACGTCACACGCGTCCTCTGCGTGTCTTGCGTCTGTTTCCAGAGCAACCGGCAGAGCAGCGTCATATAAACACCGTGTTACCCGTTATTGGCGGCGGGCGTGACCACTCGGATCCTGTGTGTGACCCGAGGAGACCCACAGCAACGGGTGTATATACTGAGGAGACCCTCACAGTACACAGCAGCGGGTGTATATACCCAAGAGACCCCCACAGTACACGGCCGCTGGGTGTATATACCGAGGAGATCCTCACAGTACACAGCAGCGGGTGTATATACCCAGGAGACCCCCACAGTACACGGCAGCGGGTGTATATACTGAGGAGACCCCCACAGTACACAGCAGCGGGTGTATATACCCAGGAGACCCCCACAGTACACGGCAGCGGGTGTATATACCGAGGAGACCCCCACAGTACACGGCAGCGGGTGTATATACCGAGGAGACCCCCACAGTACACGGCAGCGGGTGTATATACCCAGGAGAGCTCCACAGTACACGGCAGCGGGTGTATATACCGAGGAGACCCCCACAGTACACGGCCGCTGGGTGTATATACTGAGGAGATCCTCACAGTACACAGCAGCGGGTGTATATACCCAGGAGACCCCCACAGTACACGGCAGCGGGTGTATATACTGAGGAGACCCCCACAGTACACAGCAGCGGGTGTATATACCCAGGAGACCCCCACAGTACACGGCCGCTGGGTGTATATACCGAGGAGATCCTCACAGTACACAGCAGCGGGTGTATATACCCAGGAGACCCCCACAGTACACGGCAGCGGGTGTATATACTGAGGAGACCCCCACAGTACACAGCAGCGGGTGTATATACCCAGGAGACCCCCACAGTACACGGCAGCGGGTGTATATACCGAGGAGACCCCCACAGTACACGGCAGCGGGTGTATATACCGAGGAGACCCCCACAGTACACGGCAGCGGGTGTATATACCCAGGAGAGCTCCACAGTACACGGCAGCGGGTGTATATACCGAGGAGACCCCCACAGTACACGGCCGCTGGGTGTATATACTGAGGAGACCCCCACAGTACACAGCAGCGGGTGTATATACCCAGGAGACCCCCACAGTACACGGCAGCGGGTGTATATACCGAGGAGACCCCCACAGTACACGGCAGCGGGTGTATATACCGAGGAGACCCCCACAGTACACGGCAGCGGGTGTATATACCGAGGAGACCCCCACAGTACACGGCAGCGGGTGTATATACAGAGGAGACCCCCACAGTACACGGCAGCGGGTGTATATACCCAGGAGACCTCCACAGTACACGGCAGCGGGTGTATATACCGAGGAGACCCCCACAGTACACGGCAGCGGGTGTATATACCGAGGAGACCCCCTCAGTACACGGCAGCGGGTGTATATACCCAGGAGACCCCCACAGTACACGACCGCTGGGTGTATATACCGTGGAGACCCCCACAGTACACAGCAGCGGGTGTATATACTGAGGAGACCCCCACAGTACACAGCAGCGGGTGTATATACTGAGGAGACCCCCACAGTACACAGCAGCGGGTGTATATACTGAGGAGACCCCCACAGTACACGGCAGCGGGTGTATATACTGAGGAGACCCCCCACAGTACACGGCAGCGGGTGTATATACCGAGGAGACCCCCACAGTACACGGCAGCGGGTGTATATACCCAGGAGACCCTCACAGTACACGGCAGCGGGTGTGTATACTGAGGAGACCCCCACAGTACACGGCAGCGGGTGTGTATACTGAGGAGACCCCCACAGTACACGGCAGCGGGTGTATATACCTAGGAGACCCTCACAGTACACGGCAGCGGGTGTATATACTGAGGAGACCCCCACAGTACACTGCAGCGGGTGTATATACCCAGAGACCCCCACAGTACACGGCAGCGGGTGTATATACTGAGGAGACCCCCACAGTACACTGCAGCGGGTGTGGATACTGAGGAGAGTATAGCGTGCAGTGAGATTTACTATGCAGCTGAAGCACATGAAGAGTTTACTGACCCCACAGGTAATACTTCTGTGTATCATCTTGACTAGTGTGAGGTGGTGAACGTGACGTGAGATGTTGGGTGGTGAGGAAGGTGCTGGATCTATGATGCTGGATGGAGATGATGGTGCTGGTGCTCTAGTGTTGGTAGCTCTCTATGATGCTGGATGGAGATGATGGTGCTGTCTCCCTGTAGTGTTGGTTGGTAGCTCTCTATGATGCTGGATGGAGATGATGGTGCTGGCGCTCTGTAGTGTTGGTTGGTAGCTCTCTATGATGCTGGATGGTGATGATGGTGCTGGCTCCCTGTAGTGTTGGTTGGTAGCTCTCTATGATGCTGGCTGGAGATGATGGTGCTGTCTCCCTGTAGTGTTGCTTGGTAGCTCTCTATGATGCTGGATGGAGATGATGGTGCTGGCGCTCTGTAGTGTTGGTTGGTAGCTCTCTATGATGCTGGATGGAGATGATGGTGCTGGCGCTCTGTAGTGTTGGTTGGTAGCTCTCTATGATGCTGGCTGGAGATGATGGTGCTGGCTCCCTGTAGTGTTGGTTGGTAGCTCTCTATGATGCTGGATGGAGATGATGGTGCTGGCTCCCTGTACTGTTGGTTGGTAGCTCTCTATGATGCTGGATGGAGATGATGGTGCTGGCGCTCTGTAGTGTTGGTTGGTAGCTCTCTATGATGCTGGATGGAGATGATGGTGCTGGCTCCCTGTAGTGTTGGTCGGTAGCTCTCTATGATGCTGGATGGAGATGATGGTGCTGGCGCTCTGTAGTGTTGGTTGGTAGCTCTCTATGATGCTGGATGGAGTTGATGGTGCTGGCTCCCTGTAGTGTTGGTTGGTAGCTCTCTATGATGCTGGATGGAGGTGATGGTGCTGGCTCCCTGTAGTGTTGGTTGGTAGCTCTCTATGATGCTGGCTGGAGATGATGGTGCTGGCTCCCTGTAGTGTTGGTTGGTAGCTCTCCATGATGCTGGATGGAGATGATGGTGCTGGCTCCCTGTAGTGTTGGTTGGTAGCTCTCTATGATGCTGGATGGAGATGATGGTGCTGGCGCTCTGTAGTGTTGGTTGGTAGCTCTCTATGATGCTGGATGGAGATGATGGTGCTGGCGCTCTGTAGTGTTGGTAGCTCTCTATGATGCTGGATGGAGATGATGGTGCTGGCTCCCTGTAGTGTTGGTTGGTAGCTCTCTATGATGCTGGCTGGAGATGATGGTGCTGGCTCCCTGTAGTGTTGGTTGGTAGCTCTCCATGATACTGGATGGAGATGATGGTGCTGGCTCCCTGTAGTGTTGGCTGGTAGCTCACTATGATGCTGGATGGAGATGATGGTGCTGACGCACTGTAGTGTTGGTTGGTAGCTCTCTATGATGCTGGCTGGAGATGATGGTGCTGGCTCCCTGTAGTGTTGGTTGGTAGCTATCCATGATGCTGGATGGAGATAATGGTGCTGGATCCCTGTAGTGTTGGTTGGTAGCTCACTATGATGCTGGATGGAGATGATGGTGCTGGCGCTCTGTAGTGTTGGTTGGTAGCTCTCTATGATGCTGGATGGAGATGATGGTGCTGGCACTCTGTAGTGTTGCTTGGTAGCTCTCGATGATGCTGGCTGGAGATGATGGTGCTGGTGCTCTGTAGTGTTGCTTGGTAGCTCTCGATAATGGTGCTGGCGCTCTGTAGTGTTGCTTGGTAGATCTCTATGATGCTGGCTGGAGATGATGGTGCTGGCTCCCTGTAGTGTTGCTTGGTAGCTCTCTATGATGCTGGATGGAGATGATGGTGCTGGCTCCCTGTACTGTTGGTTAGTAGCTCTCTACGATGCTGGATGAAGGTGATGGTGCTGGCGCTCTGTAGAGTTGCTTGGTAGCTCTCTAAGATGCTGGCTGGAGATGATGGTGCTGGCGCTCTGTAGTGTTGCTTGGTAGCTCTCGATGATGGTGCTGACGCTCTGTAGTGTTGGTTGGTAGCTCTCTATGATGCTGTATGGAGATGATGGTGCTGGCGCTCTGTAGTGTTGCTTGGTAGCTCTCTATGATGCTGGCTGGAGATGATGGTGCTGGCGCTCTGTAGTGTTGGTTGGTAGCTCTCTATGATGCTGGATGGAGATGATGGTGCTGGCGCTCTGTAGTGTTGGTTGGTAGCTCTCTATGATGCTGGATGGAGATGATGGTGCTGGCGCTCTGTAGTGTTGGTAGCTCTCTATGATGCTGGATGGAGATGATGGTGCTGGCTCCCTGTAGTGTTGGTTGGTAGCTCTCTATGATGCTGGCTGGAGATGATGCTGCTGGCTCCCTGTAGTGTTGGTTGGTAGCTCTCCATGATACTGGATGGAGATGATGGTGCTGGCTCCCTGTAGTGTTGGTTGGTAGCTCACTATGATGCTGGATGGAGATGATGGTGCTGACGCACTGTAGTGTTGGTTGGTAGCTCTCTATGATGCTGGCTGGAGATGATGGTGCTGGCTCCCTGTAGTGTTGGTTGGTAGCTATCCATGATGCTGGATGGAGATAATGGTGCTGGCTCCCTGTAGTGTTGGTTGGTAGCTCACTATGATGCTGGATGGAGATGATGGTGCTGGCGCTCTGTAGTGTTGGTTGGTAGCTCTCTATGATGCTGGATAGAGATGATGGTGCTGGCACTCTGTAGTGTTGCTTGGTAGCTCTCGATGATGGTGCTGGTGCTCTGTAGTGTTGCTTGGTAGCTCTCGATAATGGTGCTGGCGCTCTGTAGTGTTGCTTGGTAGATCTCTATGATGCTGGCTGGAGATGATGGTGCTGGCTCCCTGTAGTGTTGCTTGGTAGCTCTCTATGATGCTGGCTGGAGATGATGGTGCTGGCTCCCTGTAGTGTTGGTTGGTAGCTCCCTATGATGCTGGATGGAGATGATGGTGCTGGCTCCCTGTAGTGTTGGTTGGTAGCTCTCTATGATGCTGGATGGAGATGATGGTGCTGGCTCCCTGTAGTGTTGGTTGGTAGCTCCCTATGATGCTGGATGGAGATGATGGTGCTGGCTCCCTGTACTGTTGGTTAGTAGCTCTCTACGATGCTGGATGAAGGTGATGGTGCTGGCGCTCTGTAGAGTTGCTTGGTAGCTCTCTATGATGCTGGCTGGAGATGATGGTGCTGGCGCTCTGTAGTGTTGCTTGGTAGCTCTCGATGATGGTGCTGACGCTCTGTAGTGTTGGTTGGTAGCTCTCTATGATGCTGTATGGAGATGATGGTGCTGGCGCTCTGTAGTGTTGCTTGGTAGCTCTCTATGATGCTGGCTGGAGATGATGGTGCTGGCGCTCTGTAGTGTTGCTTGGTAGCTCTCGATGATGGTGCTGACGCTCTGTAGTGTTGGTTGGTAGCTCTCTATAATGCTGTATGGAGATGATGGTGCTGGCGCTCTGTAGTATTGGTTGGTAGCTCTCTATGATGCTGGATGGAGATGATGGTGCTGGTGTTCTGTAGTGTTGGTTGGTAGCTCTCTATGATGCTGGATGGAGATGATGGTGCTGGCGCTCTGTAGTGTTGGTTGGTAGCTCACTATGATGCTGGATGGAGATGATGGTGCTGGCGCTCTGTAGTGTTGGTAGCTCTCTATGATGCTGGATGGAGATGATGGTGCTGGCGCTCTGTAGTGTTGCTTGGTAGCTCTCTATGATGCTGGATGGAGATGATGGTGCTGGCTCCCTGTAGTGTTGGTTGGTAGCTCTCTATGATGCTGGCTGGAGATGATGGTGCTGGCTCCCTGTAGTGTTGCTTGGTAGCTCTCTATGATGCTGGTTGGAGATGATGGTGCTGACGCTCTGTAGTGTTGGTTGGTAGCTCTCTATGATGCTGGCTGAAGATGATGGTGCTGGCGCTCTGTAGTGTTGCTTGGTAGCTCTATGATGCTGGCTGGAGATGATGGTGCTGACGCTCTGTAGTGTTGGTTGGTAGCTCTCTATGATGCTGTATGGAGATGATGGTGCTGGCGCTCTGTAGTGTTGGTTGGTAGCTCTCTATGATGCTGGATGGAGATGATGGTGCTGGTGTTCTGTAGTGTTGGTTGGTAGCTCTCTATGATGCTGGATGGAGATGATGGTGCTGGTGTTCTGTAGTGTTGGTTGGTAGCTCACTATGATGCTGGATGGAGATGATGGTGCTGGCGCTCTGTAGTGTTGGTAGCTCTCTATGATGCTGGATGGAGATGATGGTGCTGGCGCTCTGTAGTGTTGCTTGGTAGCTCTCTATGATGCTGGATGGAGATGATGGTGCTGGCTCCCTGTAGTGTTGGTTGGTAGCTCTCTATGATGCTGGCTGGAGATGATGGTGCTGGCTCCCTGTAGTGTTGCTTGGTAGCTCTCTATGATGCTGGATGGAGATGATGGTGCTGGCGCTCTGTAGTGTTGGTTGGTAGCTCTCTATGATGCTGGCTGAAGATGATGGTGCTGGCGCTCTGTAGTGTTGCTTGGTAGCTCTATGATGCTGGCTGGAGATGATGGTGCTGACGCTCTGTAGTGTTGGTTGGTAGCTCTCTATGATGCTGTATGGAGATGATGGTGCTGGCGCTCTGTAGTGTTGGTTGGTAGCTCTCTATGATGCTGGATGGAGATGATGGTGCTGGTGTTCTGTAGTGTTGGTTGGTAGCTCTCTATGATGCTGGATGGAGATGATGGTGCTGGCGCTCTGTAGTGTTGGTTGGTAGCTCACTATGATGCTGGATGGAGATGATGGTGCTGGCGCTCTGCAGTGTTGGTAGCTCTCTATGATGCTGGATGGAGATGATGGTGCTGGCGCTCTGTAGTGTTGGTTGGTAGCTCTCTATGATGCTGGATGGAGATGATGGTGCTGGCGCTCTGTAGTGTTGGTTGGTAGCTCTCTATGATGCTGGATGGAGATGATGGTGCTGGCGCTCTGTAGTGTTGGTTGGTAGCTCACTATGATGCTGGATGGAGATGATGGTGCTGGCGCTCTGTAGTGTTGGTAGCTCTCTATGATGCTGGATGGAGATGATGGTGCTGGCGCTCTGTAGTGTTGGTTGGTAGCTCACTATGATGCTGGATGGAGATGATGGTGCTGGCGCTCTGTAGTGTTGGTAGCTCTCTATGATGCTGGATGGAGATGATGGTGCTGGCGCTCTGTAGTGTTGGTTGGTAGCTCTCTATGATGCTAGATGGAGGTGATGGTGCTGGCTCCCTGTAGTGTTGGTTGGTAGCTCTCTATGATGCTGGCTGGAGATGATGGTGCTTGTGCTCTGTAGTGTTTCTTGGTAGCTCTCGATGATGGTGCTGGCGCTCTGTAGTGTTGCTTGGTAGCTCTCTATGATGCTGGAAGGAGATGATGGTGCTGGCTCCCTGTAGTGTTGCTTGGTAGCTCTCTATGATGCTGGATGGAGATGATGGTGCTGGCGCTCTGTAGTGTTGCTTGGTAGCTCTCTATGATGCTGGATGGAGATGATGGTGCTGGCGCTCTGTAGTGTTGCTTGGTAGCTCTCTATGATGCTGGATGGAGATGATGGTGCTGGCGCTCTGTAGTGTTGCTTGGTAGCTCTCTATGATGCTGGATGGAGATGATGGTGCTGGCGCTCTGCAGTGTTGGTTGGTAGCTCTCTATGATGCTGGATGGAGATGATGGTGCTGACGCTCTGTAGTGTTGGTTGGTAGCTCTCTATGATGCTGGATGGTGAGGAAGGTGCTGGTGTTCTGTAGTGTTGGTTGGTAGCTATCTATGATGCTGGATGGAGATGATGGTGCTGGCGCTCTGTAGTGTTGGTTGGTAGCTCACTATGATGCTGGATGGAGATGATGGTGCTGGCGCTCTGTAGTGTTGGTTGGTAGCTCTCTATGATGCTGGATGGAGATGATGGTGCTGGCTCCCTGTAGTGTTGGTTGGTAGCTCTCTATGATGCTGGATGGAGACGATGGAGCTGGCGCACTGCAGTGTTGGTTGGTTGCTCTCTATAATGCTGGATGGAGATGATGGTGCTGGCTCCCTGTAGTGTTGGTTGGTAGCTCTCTATGATGCTGGATGGAGGTGATGGTGCTGGCTCCCTGTAGTGTTGGTTGGTTGCTCTCTATGATGTTGGATGGAGATGATGGTGCTGGCGCTCTGTAGTGTTGGTAGCTCTCTATGATGCTGGATGGAGATGATGGTGCTGGCGCTCTGTAGTGTTGGTTGGTAGCTCTCTATGATGCTGGATGGAGATGATGGTGCTGGCTCCCTGTAGTGTTGGTTGGTAGCTCTCTATGATGCTGGATGGAGGTAATGGTGCTGGCTCCCTGTAGTGTTGGTTGGTTGCTCTCTATGATGCTGGATGGAGATGATGGTGCTGGCGCTCTGTAGTGTTGGTAGCTTTCTATGATGCTGGATGGAGATGATGGTGCTGGCGCTCTGTAGTGTTGGTTGGTAGCTCTCTATGATGCTGGATGGAGATGATGGTGCTGGCTCCCTGTAGTGTTGGTTGGTAGCTCTCTATGATGCTGGATGGAGGTGATGGTGCTGGCTCCCTGTAGTGTTGGTTGGTAGCTCTCTATGATGCTGGCTGGAGATGATGGTGCTTGTGCTCTGTAGTGTTTCTTGGTAGCTCTCGATGATGGTGCTGGCGCTCTGTAGTGTTGCTTGGTTGCTCTCTATGATGCTGGAAGGAGATGATGGTGCTGGCTCCCTGTAGTGTTGCTTGGTAGCTCTCTATGATGCTGGATGGAGATGATGGTGCTGGCGCTCTGTAGTGTTGCTTGGTAGCTCTCTATGATGCTGGATGGAGATGATGATGGTGCTGGCGCTCTGTAGTGTTACTTGGTAGCTCTCTATGATGCTGGATGGAGATGATGGTGCTGGCTCCCTGTAGTGTTGGTTGGTAGCTCTCTATGATGCTGGATGGAGATGATGGTGCTGGCGCTCTGCAGTGTTGGTTGGTAGCTCTCTATGATGCTGGATGGAGATGATGGTGCTGGCGCTCTGTAGTGTTGGTTGGTAGCTCTCTATGATGCTGGATGGAGATGATGGTGCTGGCGCTCTGTAGGGTTGGTTGGTAGCTCACTATGATGCTGGATGGAGATGATGGTGCTGGCGCTCTGTAGTGTTGGTTGGTAGCTCTCTATGATGCTGGATGGAGATGATGGTGCTGGCTCCCTGTAGTGTTGGTTGGTAGCTCTCTATGATGCTGGATGGTGAGGAAGGTGCTGGCTCCCTGTAGTAGTGGTTGCTGGCTACCTGTAGTGTTGGATGCTGGCTCTATGATGCAGGAAGGTGCTGGCTCCCTGTAGTGGTGAGTGGTAACTCTCTCTGATGCTGGATGGTGAGGAAGGTGCTTGCTCACTGTAGTAGTGGTTGCTGGCTCCCTGTAGTGTTGGGTGCTGGTTCTATGATGCAGAAAGGTGTGGGCTGACTGTAGTGGTGGGTGGTAACTCTCTCTGATGCTGGTGGTGAGGAAGGTGTTGGCTCACTGTAGTGTTTGGTTCTGGCTCTGTGATGCAGGATGGCAATGAGGGTGCTGGCTCCATTTAGTGTTGGGTGTTGGCTTCCGGTAGTGTTGGTTGGTAACTCTCTATGATGCTTTGTGGCGAGGGAGGTACTGGCTCTCTGTAGTGTTAGGTGGTAATTATCTATGATGGTGGCTGGTGAGGAAAGTACTGGCTCCCTGGTGTTGGGTGCTGGCTCTTGGTGGTTCTGGCTGGTGAGGAGGATGCTACCTCTCTGTAGAGTTGGGAGCTGGTTCTCTTTGTGCTGAGTGGTGAGGAGGGTGCTGACTTTCTCTAGTTTTGTGTGGTAGCTCTCTGGTTCTGGCTTTTGAGGAGAGTGCTGGCTCTACGTAGTATTTGGTGGGGGATCTTGGATGGTGATGAGCTACTATCCTGGTCCCCAACACCTGATGCTCAGCGTTGCTTGTACGAAGATCTGCTCTTCTCCCCCAGTACCCAGTGCCGGGTGCTGCCTGCACTAAGCTCTGCTCTCCTTGTTCCCAGAACCCAGTGGTTGGTGCTGGTCTCCCCATAGCACAGCCTGCAGAGTAAACACAAATAGTTATATGCATTTACTAAGTATTCTAGTCCCATCGCCTCATGCCATGACTTATCACCTGAAGTGCCAGTGCTGCATCCTGGTTCCTTGTTGCACAGAGCACTTGTTTCTTCTTACTACCTGTCACAAAAATACATTTAAATATAATGATTTCTTCACCATCTTGTTTGGGATGAGCTGGAGCCAGCCACAAAGCATTGTGTAGGAGTAATGGATGTCATGTGTTTGGCCCGTGGTCTCCTGTCTTGTATGGGGCAGCTGGAGCCAGTCACAAAGCATTGTGTAGGAGTAACGGATGTCATGTGTTTGGCCCGTGGTCTCCTGTCCTGTATAGGAACCTGGAGCCAGCCACAAAGCATTGTGTAGGAGTAATGAAGCATTGTGTAGGAGTAATGGATGTCATGTGTTTGGCTGGTGGTCTCCTGTTTTGTATGGTGGAGCTGGAGCCAGTCACAAAGCATTGTGTAGGAGTAATGGATGTCCTGTGTTTGGCCGGTGGTCTCCTGTCTTGTATGGGGCAGCTGGAGCCAGTCACAAAGCACTGTGTAGGAGTAATGTATGTCATGTGTTTGGCCGGTGGTCTCCTGTCTTGTATGTGGGAGCTGGAGCCAGTCACAAAGCATTGTGTAGGAGTAATGGATGTCATGTGTTTGGCCCATGGTCTCCTATCTGTATAGTGAGATATCTGTCTGTTCTTGTAGGATGGGGCAGCGAAAGTGACCGCTATGGCCTGGGCGCAGAACAATGCCAAGTTTGCTGTCTGCACGGTGGACAGAGTGGTTCTTCTCTATGATGAACATGGGGAAAGAAGAGACAAGTTCTCCACAAAGCCTGCTGATGCCAAGGTGAGGACATCCGAGTGGAGGCTGCCCTCCCAGTTAGGGACAGTGATCTGTATGGGGTCATTCTCCTGTGTTATTGCTGCTCAATACAATGTGGTGTAGACAATCACTCACAACATAGTGTCGTATGTCCTAATTTACCAATATGTGCGTTCGATCTTAGACTGGGTGTGATGGAACACATGATGATAGGCGGGGTGTGATGTCACTGGTAGGGATATATCACATGATGGTAGGTGTTGTGTGATGTCACTGGTAGGGATGGAACACATGATGGTAGGTGGGGTGTGACGTCACCGGTAGGGATGGAGCACATGATGGTAGGCGGGAGGTGATGTCACTGGAACGGGTAGAACACATGATGGTAGGCGGGTGTGATGTCACCGGTAGGGATAGAACACATGATGGCAGGTGGGGTGTGATGTCACCAGTAGGGATGGAACACATGATGATAGGCGGGAGGTGATGTCACTGGTAGGGTTGGAACACATGATGGTAGGTGGGGTGTGACGTCACCGGTAGGGATGGATCACATGATGGTAGGCGGGAGGTTATGTCACTGGTACGGGTAGAACACATGATGGTAGGCGGGTGTGATGTCACCGGTAGGAATAGAACACATGATGGTAGGTGGGGTGTGATGTCACTGATAGGGATGGAACACATGATGGTAGGCGGGAGGTGATGTCACTGGTACGGGTAGAACACATGATGGTAGGCGGGTGTGATGTCACCGGTAGGAATAGAACACATGATGGTAGGTGGGGTGTGATGTCACTGGTAGGGATGGAACACATGATGATAGGCGGGATGTGATGTCACTGATAGGGATGGAACACATGATGGTAGGCGGGAGATGATGTCACTGGTACGTGTAGAACACATGATGGTAGGCGGGTGTGATGTCACCGGTAGGGATAAAACACATGATGGTAGGTGGGGTGTGATGTCACTGGTAGGGGTGGATCACATGATGGTAGGCGGGTGTGACATTCTCCCAGCGACACCAGTGGCTGTCTTTTTTCTCATGGACACTTCCACCATACAAATCCCGTGAATAGACTCCGGATATATCTGGGCACACAGCATTCTGGGTATTCATATACCTTTATATACGACTGAAGTGCCATAAGTCCTGGGATAGCGCTATGTAAAGGTAATGGTAGGTGGCGCCCCCATACTGTGATGTTTTGGAAATGGCCGGACCTGCATCAGTTGTAATCTGACCTCTCGTGAGTCAGTTTGAGCTCCGGCTGGGCTGCTCATGGCAAGGTGGCGTGAGTTTTTGGAGTTGGAACAGGGCATGATTGTGGGTGCCTGACCGATCAGATATTCCATTTCTAAAATTGTGCGGACATTCAACATTCCTCGATCTACGGTGACATGTGTGTACGTCAGGCGCCTATCCAGCAGTCCGTGCGGGAGGTACCAGAGGCGTACCCAGCATTCAGTGCAGGAGGTACCAGAGGTGTATCCAGCAGTCAGTGCAGGAGGTACCATTGGCGTATCCGGCAGTCGGTGCGGGAGGTACCAGAGGCGTATCCGGCAGTCGGTGCGGGAGGTACCAAATGCGTATCCGGCAGTCGGTGCGGGAGGTACCAGATGCGTATCCGGCAGTCGGTGCGGGAGGTACCAGAGGCGTATCCGGCAATCGGTGCGGGAGGTACCAGATGCGTATCTGGCAGTCGGTGCGGGAGGTACCAGATGCGTATCCGGCAGTCAGTGCTGGAGGTACCAGAGGCGTATCCGGCAGTCGGTGCGGGAGGTACCAGAAGCGTATCCGGCAATCGGTGCGGGAGGTACCAGATGCGTATCCGGCAGTCTGTGTGGGAGGTACCAGACTCGTATCCTGCCGTCAGTGCGGGAGGTACCAGAGGCGTATCTGGCATCAGACGTATCAGTGCCGCGGTTGTTAGCTTTCATGGAATAAGGGAAGGAGCAGGTTCGGGATTCAGAATTGGATCCTTCTAACCACGGATGCAAGTCTCAGAGGTTGGGGAGCAGTCACTCAAAGGAAAAAGTTCCAAGGAAAGTGGTCAAGTCTGGAGTCCATACTTCAGATAAACATTCTGGAACTAAAGGCCATATACAACGGCCTTCTTCAAGCGGCACATCTTCTGCAAGATCGGGCCATACAGCTCCAGTCGTACAATGTCACGGCACTGTCTTACATAAACCGTCAGGGCGGAACGAAGAGCAGAGCAGCAATGTCAGAGGTAACAAGAATACTCCTCTGGGTAGAAAAGCACATAGTGGTGCTATAAGCAATCTGCATTCCGAAAAAGGTCATTCCTTCCCTAATACAAGCTAGGAAGGGAGTTACGTCCAAACATTACCATTGCATTTGGAAAAAGTATGTATCTTGGTGTGAGTCCAAGAAGTTTCCTACTGTGGAGTTTTATTCAACTGGGATGTTGTCTCCTCTTCCTGCAAGCAGATGTGGATGTGGGCCTACGGTTGGGATCCGTAAAGGTCCAGATTTCGTCCCTATCCATTTTCTTTCAGAAACGGTTGGCTTCCCTCCCTGAGGTTCAGACTTTTTTGAAAGGGGTTCTGCACATCCAGACTCCCTTTGTGCCACCTACGGCACCCTGGGATCTTAACGTGGTGTTACAGTTCCTCCAATTGGATTGGTGCAAACCTCTACCGGAGTTTGAGGTCAAGTTTCTCACGTGGAAGGCTGTCACTCTGTTGGCCTTAGCTTCTGCTAGACGTTTGTCGGAGTAGGGGGCTTTATCTTGTTAGAGCCCCTACTTGATCCTCCATGAAAATAGAGCTGAGCTCCGGACACGTCAGCAGTTCCTTCCAAAGGTTGTGTTGGCATTTCAGATCAACCAACCTATTGTGGTGCCAGTCTCTACTGGTTCCTCAATTTTATCAAAGTCCTTGGATATTGTGAGGGCTCTGAAAATCTATGTGAAGAGGACTGCTCGTCACAGAAAATCGTACTCTTTGTTTGTCCTGTATGATCCCAAGAAACTTTTGTGTCCTGCTTCTAAGCAGACGATCTCTCGCTGGATCAGATTCACTATCCAGCATGCGTAGTCTACGGCAGGATTGCCGTGTCCTACATCTGTTAAGGCCCACTGTACTCGTAAGGTGGGCTCTTCCTGGGCGACTGCCCGGGGTGTCTCGGCTTTACAGCTTTGCCGAGCGGCTACTTGGTCAGGGTCGAACACATTTGCTAAGTTTTACAAGTTTGATACTTTGGGCTCTGAGGACCTGAATTTTGTTCAATCAGTTCTGCAGGAGCCTCCGCACTCTCCCTCTCGTTCTGGGAGCTTTGGTACATCCCCATGGTAGTAATGTGGATCCCAGCATCCTCTAGGACGTAAGAGAAAATAGGATTTTAATTACCTACCCTTAAATCCTTTTTTTTGTAGTCCGTAGAGGATGCTGGGCACCCGCCCAGTGCTTCATATTCCTGCATTGTTACTTGGTTCAGTGTTGTTGTTTCAGCTGTTGCTGAATTATTCCAAGTTGGTTGGCTTGGATTTCTGTTCTGTGTGTGCTGGTGTGAATCTCACCACTATCTGTGTATTTCCTTCTCTCGAAGTATGTCCGTCTCCTCGGGCACAGTTTCTAGACCGAGTCTGGTAGGAGGGTCATAGAGGGAGGGGCCAGCCCACACTATTAAACTC
This sequence comes from Pseudophryne corroboree, assembly GCF_028390025.1. Taxonomy (NCBI): domain Eukaryota; kingdom Metazoa; phylum Chordata; class Amphibia; order Anura; family Myobatrachidae; genus Pseudophryne; species Pseudophryne corroboree. The sequence goes on along the minus strand of NC_086447.1, from coordinate 2,445,909 downwards.
TTAAAGTACCAGTGGCTCCCAAAGGATCCATCTATACCACATGGTACTAAATGGACCCCAGCATCCTCTACGGACTACGAGGAAAGGATTTACTGGTAGGTAATTAAAATCCTATTATCACTAGCCTGTGATGGTGTGACCGGACGCCTTTCGTTCACGTTCCGTCCCCAGTGCACAGAATGGAAGGTTAGGTCACACGGGACCTGACCACATAGGGGATTCCCGCTTACCGTCAGTAACTGCCTGTTACTGACTCCACCCACTGTGCTGTGGGCGGGTTTATGCTGCCACCACCAAACTTCTAACCTGCCGTGGCGTTTGGAACCACGGTTCTGCTCTGTATGTGCCGACACGCTGCCTTACCACACCTGTGTGGTGTTGACGAATCCCCACTAGCCACTTGCTAGGCGGTAGCTGGCGGAAGGCGGAACTTGGAGACGTTAGGTGCTTCCCTGGACAGCTGGAGGACGGGGCTATGTTTGGCATAACCCTGTAGGTCACAAGATGAAGCAATCTTCTTGAGGCAGATGATGTTTGTTTGCTCAATAATAGTCTTAAAAAAGACTTCCCTATTGCTAGGGGCAACAGCATACAACAAGATGTTCCAGCAGAATGAAGATGGTACAATACCACTCTGGAGGCACGCAGGCCTCCTTTTTATGTCAATTTTCCACACAGTACACCAGGGGGTCATGTCCTCCCTGAGCCCTTTCTATCCAATCAAGATATCTTAGAAAATACAAATAAATAAATTACATTTCAAAAGGAGATAAGTGCAATAAAACAATATCCTCCTTCCTGTGACGCAGACAACGTAACGTTTGGTATCAGATCAACATTCACTATTGATAAATTTATCACATAGCTTCAAAATACAAATGTTTCTGGTCATTCTTATCTCCATGCAATCCCAGTGTTTGGGATTACAATAGGAAAGGCTGCAACACAACAATCAGTCTTCCTTCCTGCATCTGACATTCAGGGTTCGTATATCAAATTAAATCATTACATGAAACTAGTTCCAAGCCCAGAACTACTTTACATATGGGATAAGGAGATTCCCTGTGATTAGCATCTTTCTCTAAGGAACTTACACATCAAAAGGTATTGTCATTCACACCTCTCTGCTAGGACAAAGCCATTAGCATGCCACTTCCTATTTCCAGAGAGACTGATATAGTAAGTGCATTTTCCCCTTTAAAATACAGATGACCACATCTTGAATATAAATACAGTTAAACATGCAATCCTACAATTGTGCACAGAGCACTACATATGACATGTTAAAACACATCATTAAACATACTTTTAAACAGTCCGAACCCAGCGCCGTAAGTACGTTTAACAGTGACGCCAAGCGCCTTTTGTCCAAATGGTGCCGGGCAGCTGAGGATTAACCCCTTCAGTGCCACGGCCGCCATTACACATGTGGCTGGTTAGTCTCTCCGGTCACAGATGGGTATACGGCCGGGGTCCCTTTCTGAGGCCATGTTATATATCCCCAGCCTGTGATGGGTATACTGTCAGTGTCCCGGTCTGAGGCCAGCCTAAGCGTGGGGCCATGTTATATATCACTAGTCTGTGATGGGTATACGGTCGGGGTCCCGTTCTGAGGCCATGTTATATATCCCTAGCCTGTGATGGGTATACTGTCAGTGTCCCGGTCTGAGGCCAGCCTAAGCATGGGGCCATGTTATATATCACTAGTCTGTGATGGGTATACGGTCGGGGTCCCGGTCTGAGGCCAGCCTAAGCATGACGCCATGTTATATATCACTAGCCTGTGATGGGTATACGGTCGGGGTCTGGTCTGAGGCCATGTTATATATCACTAGCCTGTGATGGGTATACGGTCGGGGTCCCGGTCTGAGGCCAGCCTAAGCATGGGGCCATGTTGTATATCACTAGCCCGTGATGGGTATACGGTTGGGGTCCCGGTCTGAGGCCAGCATCCTCATTTCTCTATCGTCCTAGTGGATGCTGGGGTTCCTGAAAGGACCATGGGGAATAGCGGCTCCGCAGGAGACAGGGCACAAAAGTAAAGCTTTCCGATCAGGTGGTGTGCACTGGCTCCTCCCCCTATGACCCTCCTCCAAGCCAGTTAGATTTTTGTGCCCGGCCGAGAAGGGTGCAATCTAGGTGGCTCTCCTAAAGAGCTGCTTAGAGAAAGTTTAGCTTAGGTTTTTTATTTTACAGTGAGTCCTGCTGGCAACAGGATCACTGCAACGAGGGACTTAGGGGAGAAGAAGTGAACTCACCTGCGTGCAGGATGGATTGGCTTCTTGGCTACTGGACATCAGCTCCAGAGGGACGATCACAGGTACAGCCTGGATGGTCACCGGAGCCTCGCCGCCGGCCCCCTTGCAGATGCTGAAACATGAAGAGGTCCAGAATCGGCGGCAGAAGACTCCTCAGTCTTCTAAAGGTAGCGCACAGCACTGCAGCTGTGCGCCATTTTCCTCTCAGCACACTTCACACGGCAGTCACTGAGGGTGCAGGGCGCTGGGAGGGGAGCGCCCTGGGAGGCAAATGAAAACCTATTTGGCTAAAAAATACCTCACATATAGCCTCCGGGGCTATATGGAGATATTTAACCCCTGCCAGAATACACTAAAGAGCGGGAGACGAGCCCGCCGGAAAAGGGGCGGGGCCTATCTCCTCAGCACACAGCGCCATTTTCCTTACACAGCTCCGCTGGTCAGGACGGCTCCCAGGTCTCTCCCCTGCACTGCACTACAGAAACAGGGTAAAACAAGAGAGGGGGGGCAAAATAGTGGCAAAAATTATATTATAAAAGCAGCTATACAGGGAGCACTTATTATAAGGCTATCCCTGTCATATATAGCGCTTTTGGTGTGTGCTGGCAAACTCTCCCTCTGTCTCCCCAAAGGGCTAGTGGGGTCCTGTCTTCGTTAAGAGCATTCCCTGTGTGTCTGCTGTGTGTCGGTACGTGTGTGTCGACATGTATGAGGACGATATTGGTGTGGAGGCGGAGCAATTGCCAAATATGGGGATGTCACCTCCTAGGGGGTCGACACCAGAATGGATGCCTTTATTTATGGAATTACGGGATAGTGTCAACACGCTAAAGCAGTCGTTTGTCGACATGAGACGGCCGGACAATCAGTTAGTGCCTGTCCAGGCGCCTCAAACACCGTCAGGGGCTGTAAAACGCCCTTTGCCTCAGTCGGTCGACACAGACCCAGACACAGGCACTGATTCCAGTGGCGACGGTGACGAATCAACCGTATTTTCCAGTAGGGCCACACGTTATATGATTTTGGCAATGAAGGAGGCGTTACATTTAGCTGATACTACTGGTACCACTAAACAGGGTATTATGTGGGGTGTGAAAAAACTACCTATAGTTTTTTCTGAATCAGAAGAACTAAATGATGTATGTGATGAAGCGTGGGTTGCCCCCGATAAAAAGATGCTAATTTCAAAGAAGTTATTAGCTTTATACCCTTTCCCGTCAGAGGTTAGGGCGCGCTGGGAAACACCTCCTAGGGTGGATAAGGCGCTCACACGCTTATCTAAACAAGTGGCGTTACCCTCTCCTGAGACGGCCGCACTTAAAGATCCAACAGATAGGAGGATGGAAAATATCCAAAAAAGTATATACACACATACAGGTGTTATACTACGACCAGCTATAGCGTCAGCCTGGATGTGCAGTGCTGGAGTAGTTTGGTCAGAGTCCCTGATTGAAAATATTGATACCCTGGATAGGGACAATGTTTTACTGTCTTTAGAGCAAATAAAGGATGCATTTCTTTATATGCGTGATGCACAGAGAGATATCTGCACACTGGCATCACGGGTAAGTGCTATGTCCATTTCGGCCAGAAGAAGTTTATGGACGCGACAGTGGTCAGGCGATGCGGACTCAAAACGGCATATGGAAGTTTTGCCGTATAAAGGGGAGGAGTTATTTGGAGTCGGTCTATCAGATTTGGTGGCCACGGCTACAGCCGGGAAATCCACCTTTTTACCTCAAGCTACTCCCCAACAGAAAAAGACACCGACTTTTCAACCGCAGTCCTTTCGTTCCTTTAAAAACAAGAGAGCAAAGGGATATTCATATCTGCCACGAGGCAGAGGAAGGGGGAAGAGACACCAACAGGCAGCTCCTTCCCAGGAACAGAAGCCCTCCCCCGCTTCTACAAAAGCCTCAGCATGACGCTGGGGCTTCTCAAGCGGACTCGGGGGCGGTGGGCGGTCGTCTCAAGCATTTCAGCGCGCAGTGGGCTCACTCGCAGGTAGATCCCTGGTTCCTGCAGATAATATCTCAGGGGTACAGGTTGGAACTAGAGACAGATCCGCCTCGCCGTTTCCTGAAGTCTGCTTTACCAACGTCCCCCTCCGAAAGGGAGACGGTTTTGGAAGCCATTCACAAGCTGTACTCTCAGCAGGTGATAGTCAAGGTACCTCTTCTACAACAGGGAAAGGGGTATTATTCCACTCTATTTGTGGTACCGAAGCCGGACGGCTCGGTAAGACCTATTCTAAATCTGAAGTCCTTGAACCTGTACATAAAGAAGTTCAAGTTCAAAATGGAGTCACTCAGAGCAGTGATAGCGAACCTGGAAGAAGGGGACTTTATGGTGTCCTTGGACATCAAGGATGCGTACCTCCACGTTCCAATTTACCCCTCACACCAGGGGTACCTCAGGTTCGTTGTACAAAACTGTCACTATCAGTTTCAGACGCTGCCGTTCGGATTGTCCACGGCACCTCGGGTCTTTACAAAGGTAATGGCCGAGATGATGATTCTTCTTCGAAGAAAAGGCGTATTAATTATCCCATACTTGGACGATCTCCTAATAAGGGCAAGGTCCAGAGAACAGCTAGAGAGGGGATTAGCACTGTCTCAAGAAGTGCTAAAACAGCACGGCTGGATTCTGAATATTCCAAAATCCCAGTTAATGCCGACAACTCGTCTGCTGTTCCTAGGGATGATTCTGGACACGGTTCAGAAAAAGGTTTTTCTCCCGGAGGAAAAAGCCAAGGAGTTGTCTGAGCTTGTCAGGAACCTCCTAAAACCAGGAAAGGTGTCTGTACATCAATGCACAAGAGTCCTGGGAAAAATGGTGGCTTCTTACGAAGCAATTCCATTCGGCAGATTCCATGCACGAATTTTCCAGAGGGATCTGTTAGACAAATGGTCAGGGTCGCATCTTCAGATGCACCAGCGGATAACCCTGTCTCCAAGGACAAGGGTATCTCTTCTGTGGTGGTTGCAGAGTGCTCATCTATTGGAGGGCCGCAGATTCGGCATACAGGATTGGATCCTGGTGACCACGGACGCCAGCCTGAGAGGCTGGGGAGCAGTCACACAAGGAAGAAACTTCCAGGGAGTGTGGACGAGCCTGGAAACGTCTCTTCACATAAACATTCTGGAACTAAGAGCAATCTACAATGCTCTAAGCCAGGCAGAACCTCTGCTTCAAGGAAAACCGGTGTTGATCCAGTCGGACAACATCACGGCAGTCGCCCATGTGAACAGACAGGGCGGCACAAGAAGCAGGAGTGCAATGGCAGAAGCTGCAAGGATTCTTCGCTGGGCAGAGAATCATGTGATAGCACTGTCAGCAGTGTTCATCCCGGGAGTGGACAACTGGGAAGCAGACTTCCTCAGCAGACACGACCTTCACCCGGGAGAGTGGGGACTTCATCCGGAAGTCTTCCACATGCTGGTAACCCGTTGGGAAAGACCAATGGTGGACATGATGGCGTCTCGCCTCAACAAAAAACTGGACAGGTATTGCGCCAGGTCAAGAGATCCGCAGGCAATAGCTGTGGACGCGCTGGTAACGCCTTGGGTGTACCAGTCGGTGTATGTGTTTCCTCCTCTGCCTCTCATACCAAAAGTATTGAGAATTATACGGCAAAGAGGCGTAAGAACGATACTAGTGGTTCCGGATTGGCCAAGAAGGACTTGGTACCCGGAACTTCAAGAGATGATCACGGAAGATCCGTGGCCTCTACCTCTAAGGAGGGACTTGCTTCAGCAGGGTCCCTGTCTGTTTCAAGACTTACCGCGGCTGCGTTTGACGGCATGGCGGTTGAACGCCGGATCCTAAAGGAAAAAGGCATGCCGGAAGAAGTCATTCCTACTTTGATTAAAGCAAGGAAGGAAGTAACCGTGCAACACTATCACCGCATTTGGCGAAGATATGTTGCGTGGTGCGAGGATCGGAGTGCTCCGACGGAGGAATTTCAACTGGGTCGATTCCTACATTTCCTGCAATCAGGATTGTCTATGGGTCTCAAATTGGGATCTATTAAGGTTCAAATTTCGGCCCTGTCGATTTTCTTTCAAAAAGAATTGGCTTCAGTTCCTGAAGTCCAGACTTTTGTTAAGGGAGTGCTGCATATACAGCCTCCTGTGGTGCCTCCAGTGGCACCGTGGGATCTCAATGTGGTTTTGGAATTTCTAAAATCTCATTGGTTTGAACCACTAAAAAAGGTGGATTTAAAATATCTCACATGGAAAGTGACCATGTTACTAGCCCTGGCTTCGGCCAGGAGAGTGTCAGAACTGGCTGCTTTATCTTACAAAAGCCCATATCTGATTTTCCATTCGGACAGGGCAGAACTGCGGACTCGTCCGCATTTTCTCCCTAAGGTGGTGTCAGCATTTCATCTGAACCAGCCTATTGTAGTGCCTGCGGCTACAAGTGACTTGGAGGACTCCAAGTTACTGGACGTTGTCAGAGCATTAAAAATATATATTGCAAGGACAGCTGGAGTCAGAAAATCTGACTCGTTGTTTATATTGTATGCACCCAACAAGATGGGTGCTCCTGCGTCTAAGCAGACGATTGCTCGTTGGATCTGTAGCACAATCCAACTTGCACATTCTGTGGCAGGCCTGCCACAGCCTAAATCTGTAAAGGCCCACTCCACAAGGAAGGTGGGCTCATCTTGGGCGGCTGCCCGAGGGGTCTCGGCTTTACAACTTTGCCGAGCAGCTACGTGGTCAGGGGAGAACACGTTTGTAAAATTTTACAAATTTGATACTCTGGCTAAGGAGGACCTGGAGTTCTCTCATTCGGTGCTGCAGAGTCATCCGCACTCTCCCGCCCGTTTGGGAGCTTTGGTATAATCCCCATGGTCCTTTCAGGAACCCCAGCATCCACTAGGACGATAGAGAAAATAAGAATTTACTTACCGATAATTCTATTTCTCGGAGTCCGTAGTGGATGCTGGGCGCCCATCCCAAGTGCGGATTATCTGCAATAATTGTACATAGTTATTGTTAACTAATTCGGGTTATTGTTAAGAAGCTATCTTTCAGAGGCTCCTCTGTTATCATACTGTTAACTGGTTTTGATCACAAGTTGTACGGTGTGATTGGTGTGGCTGGTATGAGTCTTACCCGGGATTCAAAATTCCTCCCTTATTGTGTACGCTCGTCCGGGCACAGTACCTAACTGGCTTGGAGGAGGGTCATAGGGGGAGGAGCCAGTGCACACCACCTGATCGGAAAGCTTTACTTTTGTGCCCTGTCTCCTGCGGAGCCGCTATTCCCCATGGTCCTTTCAGGAACCCCAGCATCCACTACGGACTCCGAGAAATAGAATTATCGGTAAGTAAATTCTTATTTTTCTGTCTCTTCTCTTTGCAGTATGGAAAAAAGAGTTACATGGTTAAAGGAATGGCCTTCTCCCCCGACTCAACCAAGATCGCTATCGGGCAAACGGACAATATTATTTATGTGTACAAGATCGGTGAAGACTGGTGAGTGAGGATCACGGCGTATACTCTGTGCTCATCTGTGTCTGGTGCAGATATATAGTCCTGTAGTGTTTACTCTAGGATTTTTTAGGGCAGGGAGCTGATCATTGAGGAGGGCACATTTCTGATGTTAGGCTTTGCGCACAAAGCATAGCGCATATGTTTATATTTTTTGTACATACATTTTCCCCTTAGTGTATCATATTCCCTCACATACATATAGGACACCCATGTAACACCCAACACCTGTTCTGAGAACCATACTGTATATGTCCAGTCTTCTTGAAAGATCGTCTGTAGCGTATACATAAGCAGATAATTATAAATGTCTCCTCCAGAGCTGAAGTAGTTATAATCCTTGTGTTATAAAACAGAAAAGTTAAGCAGTGGGTTAAAATGTATAGGAAAAAATAAGTCTGTTGTACTAGAGAAATAGTGTAAGCAGCACATGCTCACTGCTTACCCTGTTCTTTCCCACTTCATCAGAGTACTGTGTTATGCCAGCAGCCACAGCAGTGATGCAGGGCCGTCTTAACAGCAGTGTAGGCCCCTGGGCACAGCAGTGCACTGGGCCCCCTACCCATCCTCCAGTGGTAGGGGTGGGGGTGCTATCAGCGGCAGGTTTGATGTCCCGCAGGCGGTAGGGGGTGTTCTATCTTCCGCTCAGCATGTAGGACCTGGAGCAGTAATTTCTGCTAATTACTCCTTTACTGCACAGATGGGGCTAAATTGTAGAAGGGAGCATTGTGCTGAATGAAAGGGCCCTGGTACATGACTTCCAGGGTGATAGGGGGTGTGTAATACACAGGGGAGGGGTGGATAGTGGAGTGGCCTTAATATTCATTATTTTCTGGTGGGAGGGCAGCTTCCCTGACTGCAGATATCTCCAGTTCCTGGAAATATATGTCTTAGCTTTCAGTGGGATAAAAAACTAGAGAGTCTCACCATTCAGGAGATACTGGGGACACCTTTTAGGAGGGGCTGGGGACACCTGTCAGGAGGTACTGGGGACACCTGTCAGGAGGTGCTGGGGACTTGGGGATCAGAGCTCAGGAGCCAGAGCAATCCACCAACAAAAATATAAAACTGCATCCCAGGCGTGTGTAGCTGGAGCAGGGACCGGCTGCTGGAAGGCTGTTATATGTGGTTCTGGGCATAGTAGAGACAAGCTGCCAGTGTCCACCAAAAGCGGAGAGTCCCAGCATTTGTAGTATACCCTCAGAAAAACTGTAAGTCAGACAGAACCCGAGATATCTGGCTGGGAAGAGTAATGAACAGGCTTGGATGGGGACCACTGCTTTCAAGTCGCATATCTCCGGTTTCCCAGGGACGATCTTAAAAAATCTGGTACCCCTGGAAAGAGTGGACCCTCAGCTGTCAGCCTATGGCCCTTAAACTCCTTGTGACCTTGGGCATGAGCCCATTAATCCCATACGAAAAGACGGCCCTGCAGTGATGCTATTTACAGTCCCTCCTCTGCCATACAGTTCGCTAAGGATAGAAATTGTTTTCAATTTCAGAGGTGGGCAAGGAATAGACAACTACATTGTAACATGTACTTCTACTGTTGCATTCTGTATACAAGGGGGAGATTTATGGTCCTGCAGGGTGCACTGAGAAATCACAGGGTGCTTTTCCACATTTCAAAAATGGGCAGGGTGCAGCATACTGCTGAAACAGCCCAGAAGGAACACTATGACGTTTCCATACTTGGTGACCATTGTCAGATGAGTGGTTACTGTATCTCAGTGTCACACAATCACAGAGGTGGCATCGGGTACCATTGGTGCGCAGCTTGAGATTTTCCTTTTATGTATATCGGCCTGTGAGGATACGGGGTACCAGATCACTCGGGCACGGTGGTAGATGAGAACCGACCGTGGTTTATTGCACAGAATGGGTGATACGCATCTAAGCACTCTTCTGTAATATATTCCACAGGACGCCCCACAGTGACACCCTACACCCCACAGTGACACCCTGCCAGAGCGTCACCTACACCCTCACAGTAACACCCTGCCAGAGCGTCACCTACACCCACACATTGACCCCCTGCCAGAGCGTCACCTACACCCCCACAGTGACACCCTGCCAGAGCGTCACCTACACCCCCACAGTGACACCCTGCCAGAGCGTCACCTACACCCTCACAGTGACACCCTGCCAGGGTGTCACCTCTTACCCAATGACACTAATTCATCTCTCACAGTACCCCACCTTAAATCACCCAACTAATCCCCCCATGGGAATGCCCTGCCCAGGGGGAGCTACCTAAGGATCACATTGGTGGAGTCCTTGCAGTATCCAGTCCCCAATAACTCCCCCATGTGTCATCTCTCAGGTGTCACCCTGCTGGGACTGACTCCTGCCTGTATGGCATAGCACGCTGCTCTACCTGACCTGATAATTTAATAATGTATGTATGGTTTCCACAGATCTAGAATACACAGATTTACTGTATCCCTTCACAAAAGTAACCAATAGGAAACTGTAATGCCAACAGGAACACCCGGCATACAGTGTAACAGATAAAAGGAACACCCCACATACAGTGTAACAGATAACAGGAACACCCGGCATACAGTGTAACAGATAACAGGAACACCCGGCATACAGTGTAACAGATAACAGGAACACCCCGCATACAGTGTAACAGATAACAGGAACACCCCACATACAGTGTAACAGATAACAGGAACACCCCACATACAGTGTAACAGATAACAGGAACACCCGGTATACAGTGTAACAGATAACAGGAACACCCGCATACAGTGTAACAGATAACAGGAACACCCGGCATACAGTGTAACAGATAACAGGAACACCCAACATACAGTGTAACAGATAACAGTAACACCCGGCATACAGTGTAACAGATAACCGTAACACCCCACATACAGTGTAACAGATAACAGGAACACCCGGCATACAGTATAACAGATAACAGGAACACCCGGCATACAGTGTAACAGATAACAGGAGCACCCGGCATACAGTGTAACAGATAACAGGAGCACCCGGCATACAGTGTAACAGATAACAGGAACACCCGGCATACAGTGTAACAGATAACAGGAACACCCGGCATACAGTGTAACAGATAACAGGAACACCCGGCATACAGTGTAACAGATAACAGGAACACCCCACATACAGTGTAACAGATAACAGGAACACCCTGTCACAACTGAGGGCCTGAGCTGACGGAAGGCAGCCTCAGATGTAGGGGCTGAGATGTACCGGAACCTGGGAGGTTGTATCAGACCCCTGGACATGTAAGTAACATGAAGAGAAACCGCCCGAAGGCGTGACCACGACAACTTGAGTAAAAGTCAATGATATTTATTTATGACAAACTCCATGCATCACAGTAGCAGTAAAAAGAAACATAAAAATCAGCAGAGAAATAATAATACAGTTCCTGGGTACTACAGGGTGGCAGGGGCCACAGAGCTCTGGTGGTATGAGACAGTTCTTATTATCTGCAAGTTGGAAAGTCCTTACCAGGCTCAACTGTAGCAATGAGGAAAGCCCAGGGTCGTACCAGCTGGTGTTCCAGGGAAAGCTGGACTGCTGTAGATAAAATGCTGCTGTGGGTACTGGTTAGAACCAGACAGGTGTTGGCACGGAGTGGATACTGGCTGGAACCAGTTAAATAATAAATAAAGCTTGAGAGCGATGCAATATAGATGAAATGTAGAATTTGAGAGCGGAGAAATAATAATACCGGTGGAGAGTGGTAAACTGCAGAAAGGACACCGGCCCTTTAAGAGAAGCTGTACACTGCTGGAAGCTGAGCTGGAAGCAGGTGATGTTGTAGCTGGAAACAGGTGAGTCCAGAATGGATCGGAGAGTCAGGCTACACCGCAGATGGAATGCTGGTGCGGGTCTCTATAGCAGAAGTCTGGAGACAGGAGCTGGAACCTGGAAGACAATCACAGGAGAGAGACAAACTGGAACTAGGTTTGACAACCAATGCACTGACGCCTTCCTTGCTCAGGCACAACCTATTTATACCTGCAGCAAGGAAGGCATTGGCTAGGCAATTATGCAAATTAATAATACTGACAACGGATTGGTAGGAAAGATCAGCTGACAGAATCCAAGATGGCTGCGCCCATGCAGACACTTGGAGGGAAGTTTGGATTGTAATCCATGTGGTCTGGAAAACAGTAATGGCGGCGCCGGCCACCGGAGACAGGAGACGCCAGGCTGACAGATGCACATCCGACCACGCGGACACAGCGGAGGCCGCGGCTGACGTAATCGCCACTCTGAATGCAGAAGCTCAGGGACGGCGGCGGAGGCCGCGGGATACGCCATGCCAGATGTATAAGGCGTTACTGTGACTGCGTCCAGAGAGACAGGAGAGGATGCGGGAATGTGCACATCAGGATAACAGATGGGATCCGGTCCTAGAGCGCTGAGCCAGCCTTAGGAGGCATCTGATAGGTAAGAAATGGCGTCCAGATACCCGGATCGTGACACACCCGGCATACAGTGTAACAGATAACAGGAACACCCGGCATACAGTGTAACAGATAACAGGAACACCCGGCATACAGTGTTACAGATAACAGGAGCACCCGGCATACAGTGTAACAGATAACAGGAACACTCGGCATACAGTGTAACAGATAACAGGAACACCCGGCATACAGTGTAACAGATAACAGGAACACCCGGCATACAGTGTAACAGATAACAGGAACACCCGGCATACAGTGTAACAGATAACAGGAACACCCGGCATACAGTGTAACAGATAACAGGAACACCCGGCATACAGTGTAACAGATAACAGGAGCACCCGGCATACAGTGTAACAGATAACAGGAGCACCCGGCATACAGTGTAACAGATAACAGGAACACCCGGCATACAGTGTTACAGATAACAGGAGCACCCGGCATACAGTGTAACAGATAACAGGAACACCCGGCATACAGTGTAACAGATAACAGGAACACCCGGCATACAGTGTAACAGATAACAGGAACACCCGGCATACAGTGTAACAGATAACAGGAACACCCGGCATACAGTGTAACATATAACAGGAACACCCGGCATACAGTGTAACAGATAACAGGAACACCCGGCATACAGTGTAACAGATAACAGGAACACCCGGTATACAGTGTAACAGACAACAGGAACACCCCGCATACAGTGTAACTGATAACAGGAACACCCGGCATACAGTGTAACAGATAACAGGAACACCCGGCATACAGTGTAACAGATAACAGGAACACCCGGCATACAGTGTAACAGATAACAGGAACACCCGGCATACAGTGTAACAGATAACAGGAACACCCGGTATACAGTGTAACAGATAACAGGAACACCCCGCATACAGTGTAACTGATAACAGGAACACCCGGCATACAGTGTAACAGATAACAGGAACACCCGGCATACAGTGTAACAGATAACAGGAACACCCCACATACAGTGTAACAGATAACAGGAACACCCGGCATACAGTGTAACAGATAACAGGAGCACCCGGCATACAGTGTAACAGATAACAGGAACACTCGGCATACAGTGTAACAGATAACAGGAACACCCGGCATACAGTGTAACAGATAACAGGAACACCCGGCATACAGTGTTACAGATAACAGGAGCACCCGGCATACAGTGTAACAGATAACAGGAACACCCGGCATACACTGTTACAGATAACAGGAACACCCCACATACAGTGTAACAGATAACAGGAACACCCGGCATACAGTGTTACAGATAACAGGAACACCCCATATACAGTGTAACAGATAACCGGAACACTCGGCATACAGTGTAACAGATAACAGGAACACCCGGCATACACTGTTACAGATAACAGGAACACCCCACATACAGTGTAACAGATAACAGGAGCACCCGGCATACAGTGTAACAGATAACAGGAACACCCCATATACAGTGTAACAGATAACCGGAACACTCGGCATACAGTGTAACAGATAACAGGAACACCCGGCATACAGTGTAACAGATAACAGGAACAGCCGGCATACAGTGTAACAGATAACAGAAACACCCGGCATACAGTGTAACAGATAACAGGAACACCCGGCATACAGTGTAACAGATAACAGGAACAGCCGGCATACAGTGTAACAGATAACAGGAACAGCCGGCATACAGTGTAACAGATAACAGGAACAGCCGGCATACAGTGTAACAGATAACAGGAACACCCGGTATACAGTGTAACAGATAACAGGAACACCCCGCATACAGTGTAACAGGTAACAGGAACACCCGCATACAGTGTAACAGATAACAGTTACACCCGGCATACAGTGTAACAGATAACAGGAACACCCGGCATACAGTGTAACAGATAACAGGAACACCCGGCATACAGTGTAACAGATAACAGGAACACCCCACATACAGTGTAACAGATAACAGGAACACCCGGCATACAGTGTAACAGATAACAGGAACACCCGGCATACAGTATAACAGATAACAGGAACACCCGGCATACAGTGTAACATATAACAGGAACACCCGGCATACAGTGTAACAGATAACAGGAACACCCGGCATACAGTGTAACAGATAACAGGAACACCCCATTGACAATGCTGAATTCCTTTGTCATATAAAACACCTTATGAAGCTAAGAACACTGTACGCTGTTTACTTAAGAAATACCGTAATGATACGCTATCTGCGTAGCGATCGCTCAGCCGTAGGCGAGACGCTCAAGCGTCACGTTCGCTCACGGCCCAGCGATCACAGGACACGTTATTGGTTATGTCTAGGGGAAAGATTCGCTGTAACGTAGCGTACGCTAGAGACCACGAGGAGGTCACCAGCGATGCAGACGCTTACAACACTATACCTTGATATTAAACCTTATACCGATGAAACACACAGAATACCTTAATGTGAGTACAGGGTGTAAATGCAACCTTGTGTAACCTGACTACCTACAAAGCTGTTTGAGCGTCACCGACGCTCAAATGAACACTTAACACTATAGTAAATACACAGATGCTGATTTAGGGTTCCAAAGCCTATTATCTGTATTATATCTAGTATACTTGTAAAAGAGTAACACAGTACAAATGATACACTACAATATAACAAAGACTTCCTAACCAAACACCTAACTAAGGGATAAACTACAATGCTATCCTGGTTTAACACAATACAATACAATACTATAATACTACGAAGTATTTAAGAGAAAAGAGGAGAGAGAGAGATAGAGAGAGAGAGAGAAAGATATTGGCTCACAGACAATGATTACGGAGAGAACTTACGCACAAAGGGTATGATCGCCTGCGCCTCGATATCCAGCTCCCGATTATCAGCAGATAACCGTTGATGAGAGAGTGAGAGCTGGATGTGGTCGGTCTGCCTATTTATGCCCCACACACAATGCAATCTCCTAGTCCCTACAATCCTACAGTTTATTGGACACAGGAATTCGGCCCTGTACTGTAACCAAAGGTCATAGGTTGATTCATACAGGTGGGCTGTGCTGAGTTTAAACAGCTCAGGTGGGTGGGAAAACTGGGTTTCCCGCCGCATACCTGAGTATGGGTAAATAATAGAAATGGACATAAACTTCTTATGTCCATAACTATTCGCACGAGCGATTAATACGCTCCAAACCAACACCGGAATATTGCTAATTAAATACTCTTCCGATGGATACCAAACACTGCTGTATGACTCCTGTTAGACCCTTCGTGCAATACAAAGAGGGATTCCTCCGCTCAGGGACATTCTATCTAAACCAAACTTACAGAAACTATTGAGGGGAACATGATCTATAAACTACATTAATTGTGAACTTTTGTAACGAATGAGTCGCACGCTACGATCACATAAACTCTACCGTAAATGCGCATACTGCGCGTGCGAGTGCACGCTATTGCGGGTATGCGCTTCCACGGGAGAGCGTACGCATGCGCAGCACGGACCAGTGTGCGGTGCAAATATGGCAGTGTGCATTAAGACATTTTTCTGACTTCGACAGTCCACCCTTTGGCAGTCAATAATAACTGCCACAAAATATTTAAGGAGAAAAATGTAAGTCAGGGGTTAATTGATTTCCATGGTGGGGTAAGGAAGAAGAGAGGAGTAGGTGTGAAAAGGGTATGACCTAGTGAGAGAGTAGGAGCATGTGTGTATGAGTCCATGTTTGGAGGGTCATGTATCATCGTGCCGTACGTGTGGTAAATCAAGCTTCGAGGTATTGCGAAGTATACATTTGAATTCCTTCTTATCCTGTGGTACAGGTCTGTGGATGGGCTGTCAAACTCTACCGAGCTCATTTCGGCTGTGGTTGTAACACAATGGGGATGCACATTTTAGTTGATGATACATGAATTGGGGGGGTATGTGGTTGCTGCTATCTGTGCCTGTATTCCCTATCGACTATGTGTGTTATTACCTGAGGGTTGCAGAGATGAAGATAAAGAACACTTACGAAAAATGCAATGATATTCTATGTCAGGTTAATGTACGTTCGTCGATTGAGGTCTTGATTGGTGTCGGTTGATTGGAGTCTTCTTCTTTGTGCTTTTGCTCATAAATCGTGAGTAAAGCAAACAACGTCCATGGATTTACAAAAAAATGTTGGGCTAGCGTGATTTTAAAGTTCCTAGGGAAACTGGGGTACCCATGGCATTGTCCATCAAAATCTTGTATATCAGGTCGTCTGTTCTTCTTCTTTCCATCTTTCCGTTGTCGGCCCCTTGGCTCATCAAATCCTTCGTTTACGTGGGTCTTTGTACCTCGGAGGAAAACATAGAAATGGGTGAAAGACGGACCGTATACTCATTACATCATTACGTCATGGTTTCTAGCATTGGGTCATAAATCAAATCCAGGTTAATTACAGTTTCCTCACTCCTTAAGCTCATCACTTTCGTACTTTGCTTGCACCTCATTAAAGCCTGCCCGCATCTAAATATCAATCCAATAGATATAACGACACCCAAGATACATAGGAGAAACTTTCCAACATCCATTATGACTCCTTGAGCCCAGTCTCCTAAACCGGAGAACCAATTTCGCGGGTTCAACCATGACACCCAACCAGTCAGCTCATTACCTACAGCAGCAAGGGTGAGATTGTGTTTTCGACGAAATTCCCACTTTAATTGCAGAATATCGTCCATCTTTTGGTCTATGACCTCTACCGGATCCTCGGTGCTATTTGTGATATACGTGCAACACTTTATGCCGTACTGTGTTGCCAATGTAACACAATATCCGCCTGTTACTGCTGTAAGATAATTAAGAATCATCCTATGCTGAACTAGTTCTGTTTTGTAAGCTTGAAGTTCTCTTCCAGTGTATCTAAACGTGTCATCATACATTTCAGTGATATTATCTAACAAATTGGCGAGTGCGGAAATGTATCTATAATTCATCACACCTCGAGCGGTGCGAGTGAAATCTAACGCTACCAGAACCTGAATCCCGGTGGATTCATGGATAAGATCAGAGGCCGGATGCTCTAATCTTTCTGACAGTTGTCTTTTAACGAGGTGCTCGTAGTGAGTGTGAGTATAAGGAGCTTGGGCACCACGGTGTATGTCTTTCATTTTGTCATGTGTTACAGTCATCACTTCAGGCAATACTTTTCCAATATAACACAATCCTTCAGAGTTTGGGGCAAGCCACTTGTACGCCTTTCTCCCGCATATGAAATATGCATCATCGGGGAGAACATAAGGGACGGAGAAGGACATGACCATGTTACAAACCTTCCAGGTGAAATCTCCTGACCCTAATTCTTCCATCTGTCTAATGCACGTATCGGTTTGTACGATATGTGCACAGTATCCTGGTGATACCTCTCCAACTTTAGTAATCCTATTTCCTAAGGTATATCGATACCGGAAAGATTTTCCTCTACTGGCTATGTGGCGTACGAGCTCTGTATCTGTAGGCATTCTATCTGCTCTGTGTGAAAAGGTCATGGTAAGGTTGCTCCATGACACTTCCCAATTTCCCGGTTTTCTAGGATTGGAGATGTTAAAACATAAGAGGGACCTATCCACATGGTACTGGTGGAGCTTCAAACTAGGAGGGCTGGAGATATTAAACCTCCTGTCCACCGGTCTCCCACCCTTTAGCTCAAGTACCCCCCCTACCGTTAAAGGAAATGGTACTAGCCCTGATTTGCTGTGACCCTGAGGTACTTGCGAGCATACCCAACAATCTGTTTGGTTCAACACGTTACCCACTAAGGAGTGATAGTCACTCAATGGATGCCGGTCCATATGGATATTAAAACTAGATTGGCATTTCTTTGTTACAGAGCCTACAGATACAACTTTCTTTTTTGAACTAACATTCCTTCACAGTTGTTTACAAATAACATGGTTGTTAGATCGTGCCCGGTACTCGCCTTTGCTTGGTGATTGGGTTGCTATTGGAAATTTACACCTCCGTCTCAGTCATCAGGACCTTTCTGGATCCTTTCTCGACCTCACTGGTACTCTCACCGAAACAGACTGCTCTGGTCAACATCATGGTCAACAGGAAAATCCATATCACAGTCTCTTGGGGCAAGTCCATCTTACAGGAGGAGAAAAGAAGAAATTTGTAAAGGGGGTATAAGAAAATCAGTTTGAGGGGGAGAGAACTCGTTACGATAATAAGTTCTCTCGTTTTGTTGTTCTTCTTGTTCTGCTGTCCTCTCAAAAGGTGCTGTCTCTCAGTCTTCAAAAACGATCATTCTGGTGACGCAATATTCCTTCCTAACCGACGATCTTTCTGTAAGGAGCAAAAATCTGGCATTATCATTGGTCCAACTGAGGGGTGACATAGCATCTTTAAATCATGGAAACATGAGTGAGAAGAGAGAGAAAATAAAAAAAACAAAAGAGATAGAGAACAATTCATGTGCATATATACATTACATAACTCGACAATAACCATCAATAAGAAAAGAGAAACAAAGCATTTTTAAACATTGTAAGAAAACATTGTTAGTATTAGAAAAACATTGTCAGACTTATTAGGCTGTCGTATCTACGTGTCTAATGGTCTCCTTGAGCAGTCCCTCCCCACCAGCACTTGCATTACTCCACTTGTCTGTATCTGGCCAGAATACATAGTGGCGGATAGGTCATGCTGGGGTTTGGTAGACTTCTGCAAGGACCAGGCGAATATGCAATGTTTGAATTCTTACCAATAATCATCAGAGATGGGGATAGAGAGTGAGAAAAGGGAAAAACATTTTTCACAAATACATTTACAACGTTTAACCTGGTCATTCCCGTGTCTTCAGTGAATGACCTCCCACTTCATTAACCGTTACCTCAGGCTTGCCTCCATTCCTAACAATCACCTTTCCTGCCTATGTGATTCTTGATTATAATGGTGTGTGTTGTAATTTTGCTCATTTCTTGGTCTAGGGGGTCTAACTTTATGTGGGCTGTTGCAGTTGTGGGCATAATGCCCTTCTCTCCTACAATGGTAACAAATCCTGGGCTTCCTCCAGGTGTCAGTGAAATGGGGTCTTGGCTGATTTGATGCCTCCTCAAACGCTCGGATGCTCATCATCATCAATCGTTTCCCCTGTACTTCCCTGGTTCCTTGGATTTTATGATTATGGTGTTGTCTTTCTCGTGATCTACAATCTCTTGCAATGTGTCCCTTTCTATGACAATGGTAACAGACTACCATATCTGGATTTCTCGCAGGGGTGTGGGGCTTTTGTTGGGGTGGTCTTGTGGTTTGGGCCTGTATTTTTGCTGCCATTAACTTATCTCTTTGTGACTCTCTGTATCTGGTGATATTCTGATCCTGATTGATGACGGCCTCTCTTAGTGCAGTCACCGAGATATCTCTCCAGTTTGGGTTGGTGGTCTGTACCCTTGTTTTTAATTCATCTTTTAAACCATTCATTAATACCTTAACCGCTATTCCTCTATGTTGTGCATTTGTCTTGATGTCTGTGATCCCAGTGTTTCCAGCCATTATTTGCAGTGCTCGATTGAAATAATTAGAAACATTTTCCCTTTCGTTTTGTCTTATGGAGAAAATTTCATTCCACTTGACAGCAGCTGGGAAATATATTCCTAACTGTCGGTTAATCTGCCTAATACATTCCTGATTGTGTTCCTCCGTACAAGGTACCTCTGTGTTTAATTTACAATCAGCAATGAACTTTTCAGGGTCAACCCTGGAGGGCAAACATGCCCTCAGCACTGTCCGCCACTCTTTGTTGGTGGGTTCTGTGGCGTTTCCTAGTTCTTTTATAAACCTTTGACATTTGGCTAGATTTTTCCTAGGATCAGGAAATTCAGACACAATTGATCTCAATTCGGTCCGGGACAAGAGACAGCGCATTGCACTGTCCTTGACGGGAATGATTCCCTGATCGTCAGTCTTCCCATTGGGGACTGAGATCACCCTGGCCAGATTGAGCTCAGTTCCATCATCTTGTGTTGGCCTTACAATATGGGGTACATCTGTTTGTGCGTGATATGAAACATTGTACGTACCTGTGGACACGACCTCACCTGACCCTCCGTTAGGGGGTTCGATTATTGCCTTTACCCATTTGGTCGTGTCCACCTGGATGGCTTCTGTGATGGTTGTTGGAAGAGGTGCTGACATCGTTCTGGGCTCACTGTCTTGTTTGTATTCCTGAGGGAGGTTTGACATGGGGTGCAACTGGCACAGGTTAATAGTTGTACATTCAACAGTATTACAATAATCATTGTTACATTTATTACACTTATTCTTATAATCTATATTACAGTTGCTAAGAGCGTTTTTATTGTTCCACCTTTGTGCTTTTCTCTCCGCAATCAACTCCTCTCCCGATGCCATGTCTCTCCTCTCAAGATAAGAGTCAGAAAAGTCAATAGACTCTCTTTGTAATTCACTTTCCTGTTGCCATAACTGTAAATATTCATAATGTTTATCTTGTCTCTTCGTTGGTTCAATGAGACTTATCCTCCTCCTTAAATTTTGTAACACCTCTGGACTGAAGCTACCTATTCTTGGGAACTTGTCCCTGTCTTGTACAGTCATTCTCTCCCATTCATCACGAAAAACTTCAGCGTGATTTCCATATTTCTTACACATCACATATCGTGCCGACCCGATGGATCGGTTCTCTGAATCAACCTGAACCTGGGTTGATCGCCCCCTACCGGAACAAATGGCCCCCATAATCTGCAGGCGTTGCTTATTCCTCCTTGAATATCAAGGCTTTCAGCGCACCCTTACAAACAAACCAAGATGTCCTTGGGCAGGCCGGCGGTGGTGGTTTATCAAGTACCCCACTTACTTCTCGCCCACGTTGGCCTATGCCGCAATCACTGTAAACCAGAGCTGTGGTACCCAACCCAGGGCCCCTGTGAACCTTTACTTACTGGGGCGTGCTGGACCTACCAGTCCCCAGCAAGTATCGGTTGTTGGATAGTTCCTGAGTGACCAGCGAACTTCCCTTCCCAAAAAATAAAAAATTACACAAATCACGTCAGAATGTACAAATAGCGTTTGTGACCACTTTACTCTAATGGTGTTTAGGTCAGATTACTAACTACTGCACACAATAACGTGCGGTCCAATCGTTCAGTATACGAGCACTACTTGTCATGTACTGAAAGATCAATGGAATCGATGTTTCCGGCTGCGATTCCTTCAACCAGAGCTTGTATGGCCTATATGGGTTCTGCACCAACACCCCAGGCGTTGTGCCACTGGACTTTTATAGCGGACCTTTTACCTTACGACCTCCTGGTCTTGTTCCTTATGACCTCCTGGTCTTGTTACCTTATGACCTCCTGGTCTGTTACCTTATGGTCCGCTATACTCTAATGCTCAAATTATTATTTTTAACCAGGGATGCCTCCCTAGCCACCGTATATGTCACTTACACGTATGTTCCTTAACGAGTACCCGACTTTCCTTTTGGTTCCACCTTAAAGTTATATAAACTTTTGTATACAAAACACACTCACTCAACACATGTACACTTTTGTTTCTATATCTATTTCTGCGCAGAAATTGTCTTCAGGCCAAGAGTGTTACCAATTAGGAGCAGGATCTGTTAAACTAAATTTTAGATTTTCCAAAAATAGATTTGCGTTATTTACCGCGTCGCGTTATCTACCGCTGTGCGTTACTTATCGCTTTGCGCTAATTATCGCTTTGCGCTAATTCAACTTTTCGTGACTTGGGCTACGTGGGCGTAACCAGACGCTACGTTGCGTAGTGTACGCTGCGTGCGTCTGCCTTTTGGATTGCGTACGCTAGTCTTTGTTAGCGACACGCGTACGCAATGCAAGGGATCCACCGTAACACAATATATATTTTATCAATGTAGATGATCCCTGATCATCTACCGCAATCCACACTGCACACTGGCTGCCTCGTCTCTCGGACAAGCCGTGTGTTGTTCTATACTTTAACTATTACCTCTACTTATTAAATAACAGCAAATCTCCTTTTAGCCCTTTCTATCAACTATAAAATTTGGCAAACAGGAATAGTGATATACGAAAAAATGAAATAGAAATGCAGATATATGCGTGCGTACGCAAGACAAAAGAAAAATAAACAGTTTTAAAAGACACAAGCGTTTTGTTCTTACTTCCGGTTACCGGATTCCTTCAGCACTCTTTACCTAAGCGAAGCAGACGCTTATCCCGTCAGCACTGTGAGACAACCTCCCACCCTTTGCTGGAGGGATAATGTCTGCTGATCTACCTAGTGCAGATATGAGAAGTATAGGACGAGCCCGCAATTGACAATGCTGAATTCCTTTGTCATATAAAACACCTTATGAAGCTAAGAACACTGTACGCTGTTTACTTAAGAAATACCGTAATGATACGCTATCTGCGTAGCGATCGCTCAGCCGTAGGCGAGACGCTCAAGCGTCACGTTCGCTCACGGCCCAGCGATCACAGGACACGTTATTGGTTATGTCTAGGGGAAAGATTCGCTGTAACGTAGCGTACGCTAGAGACCACGAGGAGGTCACCAGCGATGCAGACGCTTACAACACTATACCTTGATATTAAACCTTATACCGATGAAACACACAGAATACCTTAATGTGAGTACAGGGTGTAAATGCAACCTTGTGTAACCTGACTACCTACAAAGCTGTTTGAGCGTCACCGACGCTCAAATGAACACTTAACACTATAGTAAATACACAGATGCTGATTTAGGGTTCCAAAGCCTATTATCTGTATTATATCTAGTATACTTGTAAAAGAGTAACACAGTACAAATGATACACTACAATATAACAAAGACTTCCTAACCAAACACCTAACTAAGGGATAAACTACAATGCTATCCTGGTTTAACACAATACAATACAATACTATAATACTACGAAGTATTTAAGAGAAAAGAGGAGAGAGAGAGATAGAGAGAGAGAGAGAAAGATATTGGCTCACAGAAAGACAATGATTACGGAGAGAACTTACGCACAAAGGGTATGATCGCCTGCGCCTCGATATCCAGCTCCCGATTATCAGCAGATAACCGTTGATGAGAGAGTGAGAGCTGGATGTGGTCGGTCTGCCTATTTATGCCCCACACACAATGCAATCTCCTAGTCCCTACAATCCTACAGTTTATTGGACACAGGAATTCGGCCCTGTACTGTAACCAAAGGTCATAGGTTGATTCATACAGGTGGGCTGTGCTGAGTTTAAACAGCTCAGGTGGGTGGGAAAACTGGGTTTCCCGCCGCATACCTGAGTATGGGTAAATAATAGAAATGGACATAAACTTCTTATGTCCATAACTATTCGCACGAGCGATTAATACGCTCCAAACCAACACCGGAATATTGCTAATTAAATACTCTTCCGATGGATACCAAACACTGCTGTATGACTCCTGTTAGACCCTTCGTGCAATACAAAGAGGGATTCCTCCGCTCAGGGACATTCTATCTAAACCAAACTTACAGAAACTATTGAGGGGAACATGATCTATAAACTACATTAATTGTGAACTTTTGTAACGAATGAGTCGCACGCTACGATCACATAAACTCTACCGTAAATGCGCATACTGCGCGTGCGAGTGCACGCTATTGCGGGTATGCGCTTCCACGGGAGAGCGTACGCATGCGCAGCACGGACCAGTGTGCGGTGCAAATATGGCAGTGTGCATTAAGACATTTTTCTGACTTCGACACCATATACAGTGTAACAGATAACCGGAACACCCGGCATACAGTGTAACAGATAACAGGAACACCCGGCATACAGTGTAACAGATAACAGGAACACCCGGCATACAGTGTAACAGATAACAGGAACACCCGGCATACAGTGTAACAGATAACAGGAACACCCGGCATACAGTGTAACAGATAACAGTAACACCCGGCATACAGTGTAACAGATAACAGGAACACCCCACATACAGTGTAACAGATAACAGGAACACCCGGCATACAGTATAACAGATAACAGGAACACCCGGCATACAGTGTAACAGATAACAGGAACACCCGGCATACAGTGTAACAGATAACAGGAACACCCGGCATACAGTGTAACAGATAACAGGAACACCCGGCATACAGTGTTACAGATAACAGGAGCACCCGGCATACAGTGTAACAGATAACAGGAACACTCGGCATACAGTGTAACAGATAACAGGAACACCCCATATACAGTGTAACAGATAACAGGAACACCCGGCATACAGTGTAACAGATAACAGGAACACCCAGCATACAGTGTAACAGATAACAGGAACACCCGGCATACAGTGTTACAGATAACAGGAACACCCGGCATACAGTGTAACAGATAACAGGAACACCCGGCATACAGTGTTACAGATAACAGGAACACCCCACATACAGTGTAACAGATAACAGGAGCACCCCACATACAGTGTAACAGATAACAGGAACACCCCACATACAGTGTAACAGATAACAGGAGCACCCCACATACAGTGTAACAGATAAAAGGAACACCCCACATACAGTGTAACAGATAACAGGAACACCCGGCATACAGTGTAACAGATAACAGTAACACCCCACATACAGTGTAACAGATAACAGGAACACCCGGCATACAGTGTAACAGATAACAGGAACACCCGGCATACAGTGTAACAGATAACAGGAACACCCGGCATACAGTGTAACAGATAACAGGAACACCCGGCATACAGTGTAACAGATAACAGGAACACCCGGCATACAGTGTAACAGATAACAGGAACACCCGGCATACAGTGTAACAGATAACAGGAACACCCGGCATACAGTGTAACAGATAACAGGAACACCCGGCATACAGTGTAACAGATAACAGGAACACCCGGCATACAGTGTAACAGATAACAGGAGCACACGGCATACAGTGTAACAGATAACAGGAACACCCGGCATACAGTGTAACAGATAACAGGAACACCCGGCATACAGTGTAACAGATAACAGGAACACCCGGCATACAGTGTAACAGATAACAGGAACACCCGGCATACAGTGTAACAGATAACCGTAACACCCCACATACAGTGTAACAGATAACAGGAACACCCGGCATACAGTGTAACAGATAACAGGAACACCCGGTATACAGTGTAACAGATAACAGGAACACCCCGCATACAGTGTAACAGGTAACAGGAACACCCGCATACAGTGTAACAGATAACAGGAACACCCGGCATACAGTGTAACAGATAACAGGAACACCCGACATACAGTGTAACAGATAACAGTAACACCCGGCATACAGTGTAACAGATAACAGGAACACCCCACATACAGTGTAACAGATAACAGGAACACCCGGCATACAGTATAACAGATAACAGGAACACCCGGCATACAGTGTAACAGATAACAGGAACACCCGGCATACAGTGTAACAGATAACAGGAACACCCGGCATACAGTGTAACAGATAACAGGAACACCCGGCATACAGTGTTACAGATAACAGGAGCACCCGGCATACAGTGTAACAGATAACAGGAACACTCGGCATACAGTGTAACAGATAACAGGAACACCCCATATACAGTGTAACAGATAACAGGAACACCCGGCATACAGTGTAACAGATAACAGGAACACCCAGCATACAGTGTAACAGATAACAGGAACACCCGGCATACAGTGTTACAGATAACAGGAACACCCGGCATACAGTGTAACAGATAACAGGAACACCCGGCATACAGTGTTACAGATAACAGGAACACCCCACATACAGTGTAACAGATAACAGGAGCACCCCACATACAGTGTAACAGATAACAGGAACACCCCACATACAGTGTAACAGATAACAGGAGCACCCCACATACAGTGTAACAGATAAAAGGAACACCCCACATACAGTGTAACAGATAACAGGAACACCCGGCATACAGTGTAACAGATAACAGTAACACCCCACATACAGTGTAACAGATAACAGGAACACCCGGCATACAGTGTAACAGATAACAGGAACACCCGGCATACAGTGTAACAGATAACAGGAACACCCGGCATACAGTGTAACAGATAACAGGAACACCCGGCATACAGTGTAACAGATAACAGGAACACCCGGCATACAGTGTAACAGATAACAGGAACACCCGGCATACAGTGTAACAGATAACAGGAACACCCGGCATACAGTGTAACAGATAACAGGAACACCCGGCATACAGTGTAACAGATAACAGGAACACCCGGCATACAGTGTAACAGATAACAGGAGCACACGGCATACAGTGTAACAGATAACAGGAACACCCGGCATACAGTGTAACAGATAACAGGAACACCCGGCATACAGTGTAACAGATAATGTAGTCTACTCCTTGTCCACCGCTGAAATTGGAAACAATGAAATGGATGGCAGAGGAGGGACTGTAAATGGCATCACTGCTGCGGCTGCCGGCATAACACAGCACTCTGATATAGAGGGAAAGAACAGGGGAAGCAGTGCTGCGGCTGCCGGCATAACACAGCACTCTGATATAGAGGGAAAGAACAGGGGAAGCAGTGCTGCGGCTGCCGGCATAACACAGCACTCTGATATAGAGGGAAAGAACAGGGGAAGCAGTGCTGCCGGCATAACACAGCACTCTGATATAGAGGTAAAGAACAGGGGAAGCAGTGCTGCGGCTGCCGGCATAACACAGCACTCTGATATAGAGGTAAAGAACAGGGGAAGCAGTGCTGCGGCTGCCGGCATAACACAGCACTCTGATATAGAGGTAAAGAACAGGGGAAGCAGTGCTGCGGCTGCCGGCATAACACAGCACTCTGATATAGAGGAAAAGAACAGGGGAAGCAGTGCTGCGGCTGCCGGCATAACACAGCACTCTGATATAGAGGGAAAGAACAGGGGAAGCAGTGCTGCGGCTGCCGGCATAACACAGCACTCTGATATAGAGGGAAAGAACAGGGGAAGCAGTGCTGCGGCTGCCGGCATAACACAGCACTCTGATATAGAGGGAAAGAACAGGGGAAGCAGTGCTGCGGCTGCCGGCATAACACAGCACTCTGATATAGAGGGAAAGAACAGGGGAAGCAGTGCTGCGGCTGCCGGCATAACACAGCACTCTGATATAGAGGGAAAGAACAGGGGAAGCAGTGCTGCGGCTGCCGGCATAACACAGCACTCTGATATAGAGGGAAAGAACAGGGGAAGCAGTGCTGCGGCTGCCGGCATAACACAGCACTCTGATATAGAGGTAAAGAACAGGGGAAGCAGTGCTGCGGCTGCCGGCATAACACAGCACTCTGATATAGAGGGAAAGAACAGGGGAAGCAGTGCTGCGGCTGCCGGCATAACACAGCACTCTGATATAGAGGGAAAGAACAGGGGAAGCAGTGCAGCGGCTGCCGGCATAACACAGCACTCTGATATAGAGGGAAAGAACAGGGGAAGCAGTGCTGCGGCTGCCGGCATAACACAGCACTCTGATATAGAGGGAAAGAACAGGGGAAGCAGTGCTGCGGCTGCCGGCATAACACAGCACTCTGATATAGAGGGAAAGAACAGGGGAAGCAGTGCAGCGGCTGCCGGCATAACACAGCACTCTGATATAGAGGGAAAGAACAGGGGAAGCAGTGCAGCGGCTGCCGGCATAACACAGCACTCTGATATAGAGGTAAAGAACAGGGGAAGCAGTGCTGCGGCTGCCGGCATAACACAGCACTCTGATATAGAGGGAAAGAACAGGGGAAGCAGTGCAGCGGCTGCCGGCATAACACAGCACTCTGATATAGAGGGAAAGAACAGGGGAAGCAGTGCTGCGGCTGCCGGCATAACACAGCACTCTGATATAGAGGGAAAGAACAGGGGAAGCAGTGCTGCGGCTGCCGGCATAACACAGCACTCTGATATAGAGGGAAAGAACAGGGGAAGCAGTGCTGCCGGCATAACACAGCACTCTGATATAGAGGGAAAGAACAGGGGAAGCAGTGCTGCGGCTGCCGGCATAACACAGCACTCTGATATAGAGGGAAAGAACAGGGGAAGCAGTGCTGCGGCTGCCGGCATAACACAGCACTCTGATATAGAGGGAAAGAACAGGGGAAGCAGTGCAGCGGCTGCCGGCATAACACAGCACTCTGATATAGAGGGAAAGAACAGGGGAAGCAGTGCTGCGGCTGCCGGCATAACACAGCACTCTGATATAGAGGGAAAGAACAGGGGAAGCAGTGCTGCCGGCATAACACAGCACTCTGATATAGAGGGAAAGAACAGGGGAAGCAATGCTGCCGGCATAACACAGCACTCTGATATAGAGGTAAAGAACAGGGGAAGCAGTGCTGCGGCTGCCGGCATAACACAGCACTCTGATATAGAGGGAAAGAACAGGGGAAGCAGTGCTGCGGCTGCCGGCATAACACAGCACTCTGATATAGAGGGAAAGAACAGGGGAAGCAGTGCAGCGGCTGCCGGCATAACACAGCACTCTGATATAGAGGGAAAGAACAGGGGAAGCAGTGCTGCGGCTGCCGGCATAACACAGCACTCTGATATAGAGGGAAAGAACAGGGGAAGCAGTGCTGCGGCTGCCGGCATAACACAGCACTCTGATATAGAGGGAAAGAACAGGGGAAGCAGTGAGTGAGTTAGTAGAAGAACAGACTTGTATTTTGTACCTATACTGTATATTTCTCTAACGTCCTAGTGGATGCTGGGGACTCCGTAAGGACCATGGGGAATAGACGGGCTCCGCAGGAGACTGGGCACTCTAAGAAAGATTTAGTACTACTGGTGTGCACTGGCTCCTCCCTCTATGCCCCTCCTCCAGACCTCAGTTAGAATCTGTGCCCGGACAGAGCTGGGTGCTTTTAGTGAGCTCTTCTGAGCTTGCTAATAAGAAAGTATTTTAGTTAGGTTTTTTATTTTCAGAGAGCTTCTGCTGGCAACAGACTCTCTGCTACGTGGGACTGAGGGGAGAGAAGCAAACCTACTAACTGCGGCTAGGTTGCGCTTCTTAGGCTACTGGACACCATTGGCTCCAGAGGGATCGAACACAGAAACTTAATCTTGGTTGTCCGTTCCCGGAGCCGCGCCACCGTTCCCCTCGCAGAGCCAGAAGATAGAAGCCGGCGGGTTGAAACAAGAAGACGTCAAAATCGGCGGCAGAAGGCTCCGGTCTTCATACGAGGTAGCGCACAGCACTGCAGCTGTGCGCCATTGCTCCCACACTAACCCACACACTCCGGTCACTGTAGGGTGTAGGGCGCAGGGGGGGGGCGCCCTGGGCAGCAATTGAGTACCTCCTGGCAAAAAGCAGCATATATACAGCTGGGCACTGTAATATGCATGAGCCCCCGCCATTATTTGTACACAAAATCGCGGGACAGAAGCCCGCCGCTGAGGGGGCGGGGCTTCTTCCTCAGCACTCACCAGCGCCATTTTCTCTCCACAGCTCCGCTGAGAGGAAGCTCCCCAGGCTCTCCCCTGCAGACTCACGGTAGAAAGAGGGTAAAAAGAGAGGGGGGCCACATAAATTTAGCGCATTAATCATATATACAGCAGCTACTGGGTAAACACTAAGTTACTGTGTGATTCCTGGGTCATATAGTGCTGGGGTGTGTGCTGGCATACTCTCTCTCTGTCTCTCCAAAAGGCCTTGTGGGGGTCCTGTCCTCATATAGAGCATCCCCTGTGTGTGTGGTGTGTCGGTACGCTTATGTCAACATGTTTGACGAGGAAAGCTATGTGGAAGCAGAGCAGGTGCAAATGAATGTGGTGTCTCCGCCGACGGCGCCGACACCTGATTGGATGGATATGTGGAAGGTGTTAAATGATAATGTAAACTCCTTGCATAAAAGGTTGGATAAAGCTGATCCCTTGGGACAGTCAGGGTCTCAGCCCATACCTGATCCTACAGCGCAGAGGCCGTCAGGGTCTCTGAAGCGCCCACTATCCTAAATTGTTGACACAGATATCGACACGGATTCTGACTCCAGTGTCGATGGCGATGATGCAAAATTGCAGCCTAAAATGACTAAAGCCATCCGATACATGATTATAGCAATGAAGGATGTATTGCACATATCAGAGGTAAACCCTGTCCCTGACGAGAGGGTTTATATGTATGGGGAGGAAAAGCAAGAGGTGACTTTTCCCCCGTCACATGCGTTAAATGAGTTATGTGAAAAAGCGTGGGATTCCCCCGATAGGAAAGTGCTGATTTCCAAAAGGTTACTTATGGCATACCCTTTCCCGCCAACGGACAGGATGCGCTGGGAATCCTCCCCTAGGGTAGACAAAGCTCTGACATGCTTATCTAAAAAGGTGGCCCTGCGTCACAGGATACGGCCTCCCTAAAGGATCCTGCGGATAGTAAGCAGGAAAGTATCCTGAAGTCTGTCTATATGCTTTCAGGTACTCTACTGAGGCCGGCAATTGCGTCGGCCTGGATGTGTAGTGCTGTAGCAGCATGGACAGATAATCTGTCTGAGGAACTGGATACCTAAGACAAGGATACCATTTTACTGACCCTGGGGCATATAAAAGACGCTATCCTATATATGAGGGATTCCCAGAGAAACATTTGCCTACTGGGTTCTAGAATAAATGCAATGTCGATTTCTGCCAGAAGGGTCCTATGGACTCGGCAATGGACAGGTGATGCCGACTCCAAAAAGCACATGGAGGTTTTGCCTTACAAGGGTGAGGAATTGTTTGGGGACGGTCTCTCGGACCTAGTTTCCACAGCTACGGCTGGGAAGTCAAATTTTTTGCCATATATTCCCCCACAGCCTAAGAAAGCACCGTATTACCGAATGCAGTCCTTTCGTTCACAAAGAAGCAAGAAAGTCCGAGGTGCGTCCTTTCTTGCCAGAGGCAGGGGTAGAGGAAAGAAGCTGCACCATACAGCTAGTTCCCAGGAACAGAAGTCCTCCCCGGCTTCCACTAAATCCACCGCATGACGCTGGGGCTCCACAGGAGCCAGGAGCGGTGGGGGCACGTCTCCGAAATTTCAGCCACCAGTGGGTTCGCTCACAAGTGGATCCCTGGGCTATACAGATTGTGTCTCAGGGATACAAGCTGGAATTCGAAGTGATGCCCCCTCACCGTTACCTCAAATCGGCCCTGCCAGCTTCCCCCATGGAAAGGGAGGTAGTGTTAGCGGCAATTCACAAGTTATATCTCCAGCAGGTGGTGGTAAAGGTTCCCCTCCTTCAACAGGGAAGGGAATACTATTCCACAATGTTTGTGGTACCGAAACTGGACGGTTCGGTCAGACCCATATTGAATTTAAAGTCCCTGAACATTTATCTGAAAAGATTAAAGTTCAAAATGGAATCGCTCAGAGTGGTCATTGCAAGCCTGGGAGAGGGGGATTTTATGGTGTCTTTGGACATCAATGATGCTTACTTGCATGTCCCCATTTCTCTAACGTCCTAGTGGATGCTGGGGACTCCGTCAGGACCATGGGGATTAGCGGCTCCGCAGGAGACAGGGCACAAAAATAAAACTTTAGGATCAGGTGGTGTGCACTGGCTCCTCCCCCTATGACCCTCCTCCAAGCCTCAGTTAGGTTTTTGTGCCCGTCCGAGCATGGTGCAATCTAGGTGGCTCTCCTAAAGAGCTGCTTAGAAAAAGTTTTTAGGTTTTTTATTTTCAGTGAGTCCTGCTGGCAACAGGCTCACTGCATCGAGGGACTTAGGGGAGAGAAGTGAACTCACCTGCGTGCAGGATGGATTGGCTTCTTAGGCTACTGGACACCATTAGCTCCAGAGGGATCGAACACAGGCCCAGCCATGGAGTCCGGTCCCGGAGCCGCGCCGCCGACCCCCCTTGCAGATGCCGAAGATTGAAGAGGTCCAGAAACAGGCGGCAGAAGACTTTTCAGTCTTCATGAGGTAGCGCACAGCACTGCAGCTGTGCGCCATTGTTGTCAGCACACTTCACACAGCGGTCACTGAGGGTGCAGGGCGCTGGGGGGGGGGCGCCCTGGGCAGCAATGTATAATACCTTTTTTATGGCTAAAAATACATCACATATAGCCCTTGAGGCTATATGGATGTATTTAACCCCTGCCAGATCTCACAAACTCCGGGAGAAGAGCCCGCCGAAATAGGGGGCGGGGCTTATTCTCCTCAGCACACAGCGCCATTTTCCTGCTCAGCTCCGCTGTGAGGAAGGCTCCCAGGACTCTCCCCTGCACTGCACTACAGAAACAGGGTAAAACAGAGAGGGGGGGCACTTTTTTGGCGATATTACTATATTTAAGCTGCTATAAGGATACAACACTTATATAGGGTTGTTCCCATATATATTATAGCGCTTGGGTGTGTGCTGGCAAACTCTCCCTCTGTCTCCCCAAAGGGCTAGTGGGGTCCTGTCTTCAATAGAGCATTCCCTGTGTGTCTGCTGTGTGTCGGTACGCGTGTGTCGACATGTATGAGGACGATGTTGGTGTGGAGGCAGAGCAATTGCCGGTAATGGTGATGTCACCCCCCAGGGAGTCGACACCGGAATGGATGGCTTTGTTTATGGAATTACGTGATAATGTCAGCACATTACAAAAATCAGTTGACGACATGAGACGGCCGGCAAACCAGTTAGTACCTGCCCAGGCGTCTCAGACACCGTCAGGGGCTGTAAAACGCCCTTTACCTCAGTCGGTCGACACAGACCCAGACACGGACACTGAATCTAGTGTCGACGGTGAAGAAACAAACGTATTTTCCAGTAGGGCCACACGTTATATGATCACGGCAATGAAGGAGACTTTACATATCTCTGATACTGCAAGTACCACAAAAAGGGGTATTATGTGGGGTGTGAAAAAACTACCTGTAGTTTTTCCTGAATCAGATGAATTAAATGATGTATGTGATGAAGCGTGGGTTAACCCAGATAGAAAAGTGCTAATTTCAAAAAAGTTATTGGCATTATACCCTTTCCCGCCAGAGGTTAGGGCGCGCTGGGAAACACCCCCTAGGGTGGATAAGGCGCTCACACGCTTATCAAAACAAGTGGCGTTACCGTCTCCTGATACGGCCGCCCTCAAGGATCCAGCTGATAGGAGGCTGGAAACTACCTTAAAAAGTATATACACACATACTGGTGTTATACTGCGACCAGCCATCGCCTCAGCCTGGATGTGCAGTGCTGGGGTGGTCTGGTCGGATTCCCTGACTGAAAATATTGATACCCTGGATAGGGACAGTATTTTATTGACTTTAGAGCAATTAAAGGATGCTTTTCTTTATATGCGAGATGCTCAGAGGGATATTTGCACTCTGGCATCGAGAGTAAGTGCGATGTCCATATCTGCCAGAAGAAGTTTATGGACGCGACAGTGGTCAGGTGATGCGGATTCCAAACGGCATATGGAAGTATTGCCCTATAAAGGGGAGGAATTATTTGGCGTCGGTCTATCGGATCTGGTGGCCACGGCAACTGCCGGAAAATCCACCTTTTTACCTCAGACCCCCTCCCAACAGAAAAAGACACCGTCTTTTCAGCCGCAGTCCTTTCGGTCCTATAAGAACAAGCGGGCAAAAGGACAGTCATATCTGCCCCGAGGCAGAGGAAAGGGTAAGAGAGGGCAGCAAGCAGCTCCTTCCCAGGAACAGAAGCCCGCCCCGGGTTCTGCAAAGCCCTCAGCATGACGCTGGGGCTTTACAAGCGGACTCGGGAGCGGTGGGGGGTCGACTCAAGAATTTCAGCGCGCAGTGGGCTTGCTCACAGGTGGACCCCTGGATCCTGCAGGTAGTATCTCAGGGTTACAGGTTGGAATTCGAGAAGTCTCCCCCTCGCAGGTTCCTAAAGTCTGCTTTGCCAACGTCTCCCTCAGACAGGGCGACGGTATTGGAAGCCATTCACAAGCTGTTTTCTCAGCAGGTGATAGTCAAGGTACCCCTCCTACAACAGGAAAAGGGGTATTACTCCACACTATTTGTGGTACCGAAGCCGGACGGCTCGGTAAGACCTATTCTAAATCTGAAATCTTTGAACCTGTACATACAAAAATTCAAGTTCAAGATGGAGTCACTCAGAGCAGTGATAGCGAATCTGGAAGAAGGGGACTTTATGGTGTCCCTGGACATAAAAGATGCTTACCTGCATGTCCCAATTTGCCCTTCACATCAAGGGTACCTCAGGTTCGTGGTGCAAAACTGTCATTATCAGTTTCAGACGCTGCCGCTTGGATTGTCCACGGCACCTCGGGTCTTTACCAAGGTAATGGCCGAAATGATGATTCTTCTGCGAAGAAGAGGCGTATTAATTATCCCTTACTTGGACGATCTCCTGATAAGGACAAGGTCCAGAGAACAGCTGGAGGACGGAGTAGCACTAACCCAAGTAGTGCTGCAACAACACGGGTGGATTCTGAATTTTCCAAAATCTCAGTTGACCCCGACAACACGTCTGCTGTTCCTGGGAATGATTCTGGACACGGTTCAGAAAAAGGTGTTTCTTCCGGAGGAGAAAGCCAAGGAGTTATCCGAACTTGTCAGGAACCTCCTAAAACCAGGAAAAGTGTCTGTGCATCAATGCACAAGAGTCCTGGGAAAGATAGTGGCTTCTTACGAAGCGATTCCATTCGGCAGATTCCACGCACGAACTTTTCAGTGGGATCTGCTGGACAAATGGTCCGGATCGCATCTGCAGATGCATCAGCGGATAACCTTATCGCCACGGACAAGGGTGTCTCTTCTGTGGTGGTTGCAGAGTGCTCATCTGTTAGAGGGCCGCAGATTCGGCATACAGGACTGGGTCCTGGTGACCACGGATGCCAGTCTGAGAGGCTGGGGAGCGGTCACACAGGGAAGAAACTTCCAGGGAGTATGGTCAAACCTGGAGATATCTCTTCACATAAATATACTGGAGCTAAGAGCGATTTACAATGCTCTAAGCCTGTCAAAACCCCTGCTTCAGGGTCAGCCGGTGTTGATCCAGTCGGACAACATCACGGCAGTCGCCCACGTAAACAGACAGGGCGGCACAAGAAGCAGGAGAGCAATGGCAGAAGCTGCAAGGATTCTTCGCTGGGCGGAAGATCATGTGATAGCACTGTCAGCAGTGTTCATTCCGGGAGTGGACAACTGGGAAGCAGACTTCCTCAGCAGACACGATCTACACCCGGGAGAGTGGGGACTTCATCCAGAAGTCTTCCACATGATTGTGAACCGTTGGGAAAAACCAAAGGTGGACATGATGGCGTCTCGCCTCAACAAAAAACTGGACAGGTATTGCGCCAGGTCAAGAGACCCTCAGTCAATAGCTGTGGACGCTCTGGTAACGCCGTGGGTGTTCCAGTCAGTGTATGTGTTTCCTCCTCTGCCTCTCATACCAAAAGTACTGAGAATCATACGGCAAAGGGGAGTAAGAACGATACTCGTGGCTCCGGATTGGCCAAGAAGAACTTGGTACCCGGAACTTCAGGAGATGCTCACGGAAGATCCGTGGCCTCTACCTCTAAGACGGGACCTGCTTCAGCAGGGACCGTGTCTATTCCAAGACTTACCGCGGCTGCGTTTGACGGCATGGCGGTTGAACGCCAAATTCTAAGGGAAAAAGGCATTCCGGAAGAGGTCATTCCTACACTGGTAAAAGCCAGGAAGGAGGTGACTGCACAACATTATCACCGCATTTGGAGAAAATATGTTGCGTGGTGTGAGGCCAGGAAGGCCCCCACGGAGGAATTTCAACTGGGTCGATTCCTACATTTCCTGCAAACAGGATTGTCTATGGGCCTCAAGTTGGGGTCCATTAAGGTTCAAATTTCGGCCCTGTCGATTTTCTTCCAAAAAGAATTGGCTTCAGTTCCTGAAGTCCAGACTTTTGTAAAAGGAGTACTACATATACAGCCCCCGGTTGTGCCCCCAGTGGCTCCGTGGGACCTTAATGTAGTTTTGGATTTTCTCAAATCCCATTGGTTTGAGCCACTCAAATCGGCGGATTTGAAATATCTTACATGGAAGGTAACCATGCTACTGGCCCTGGCTTCAGCCAGGAGAGTGTCAGAATTGGCGGCTTTATCGTATAAAAGCCCATATCTGATTTTCCATTCAGACAGGGCAGAACTGCGGACGCGTCCTCATTTTCTGCCTAAGGTGGTGTCAGCGTTTCACCGGAACCAGCCTATTGTGGTGCCTGCGGCTACTAGCGATTTGGAGGATTCCAAGTTGCTGGACGTTGTCAGGGCATTGAAAATATATATTTCAAGGACGGCTGGAGTCAGAAAATCTGACTCGCTGTTTATACTGTATGCACCCAACAAGCTGGGTGCTCCTGCTTCTAAGCAGACGATTGCTCGTTGGATTTGTAGCACAATTCAACTTGCACATTCTGTGGCAGGCCTGCCACAGCCTAAATCTGTCAAGGCCCATTCCACAAGGAAGGTGGGCTCATCTTGGGCGGCTGCCCGAGGGGTCTCGGCATTACAACTCTGCCGAGCAGCTACGTGGTCGGGGGAGAACACGTTTGTAAAATTCTACAAATTTGATACCCTGGCTAAAGAGGACCTGGAGTTCTCTCATTCGGTGCTGCAGAGTCATCCGCACTCTCCCGCCCGTTTGGGAGCTTTGGTATAATCCCCATGGTCCTGACGGAGTCCCCAGCATCCACTAGGACGTTAGAGAAAATAAGGTTTTACTTACCGGTAATTCTATTTCTCGTAGTCCGTAGTGGATGCTGGGCGCCCATCCCAAGTGCGGATTGTCTGCAATACTTGTACATAGTTATTGTTAAAAAAAAAATCGGGTTGTTCTTGTTGTGAGCCGTCTGTTCAGAGGCTCCTACGTTGTCATACTGTTAACTGGGTTCAGATCACAAGTTATACGGTGTGATTGGTGTGGCTAGTATGAGTCTTACCCGGGATTCAAAATCCTTCCTTATTGTGTACGCTCGTCCGGGCACAGTATCCTGACTGAGGCTTGGAGGAGGGTCATAGGGGGAGGAGCCAGTGCACACCACCTGATCCTAAAGCTTTATTTTTGTGCCCTGTCTCCTGCGGAGCCGCTAATCCCCATGGTCCTGACGGAGTCCCCAGCATCCACTACGGACTACGAGAAATAGATTTATCGGTAAGTAAAATCTTATTTTATCCACCTCATCAGGAGTACCTCAGATTTGTGGTACAGGACTGTCATTACCAATTCCAGACGTTGCCGTTTGGGCTCTCCACGGCACCGAGCATATTTACCAAGGTGATGGCGGAGATGATGGTGCTCCTGAGAAAGCAAGGAGTCACAATTATCCCATACTTGGACGATCTCCTCATAAAGGCGAGGTCCAGGGAGCGGTTGCTGATCAGCGTAGCACACTCTCAGGAAGTGTTGCGGCAGCACGGCTGGATTCTGAATATTCCAAAGTCGCAGC
The DNA here is from genome assembly GCF_028390025.1 of Pseudophryne corroboree. Lineage (NCBI taxonomy): Eukaryota > Metazoa > Chordata > Amphibia > Anura > Myobatrachidae > Pseudophryne > Pseudophryne corroboree. The sequence goes on along the minus strand of NC_086447.1, from coordinate 2,408,329 downwards.
TGATTCCTACGAAGCGTCTGCCCTTCCTGGGCATGATTCTGGATACAGACCAGTAGAAGGTGTTTCTCCCGGAGGAGAAGGCTCAGGAGCTCGTGACTCTGGTCAGAGACCTCCTAAAACCAAAACAGGTATCGGTGCATCACTGCACGCGAGTCCTGGGAAAGATGGTGGCATCATACGAAGCCATTCCCTTCGGCAGGCTCCATGCGAGGATCTTTCAGTGGGATCTGTTGGACAAGTGGTCCGGATCGCATCTTCAGATGCATCGGCTGATCACCCTGTCCCCCAGGGCCAGGGTGTCTCTTCTGTGGTGGCTGCAGAGTGCTCACCTTCTCGAGGGCTGCAGGTTCGGCATACAGGACTGGGTCCTGGTGACCACGGATGCGAGCCTCCGAGGATTGGGGGCAGTCACTCAGGGAAGAAACTTCCAAGGGTTGTGGTCAAGTCAGGAGGCTTGTCTGCACATAAATATCCTGGAACTAAGGGCCATATACAACGCCCTGAGTCAAGCGGAGCCTCTGCTTCGCAACCAACCGGTGCTGATTCAGTCAGACAACATCACTGCAGTGGCTCATGTAAACCGCCAGGGCGGCACAAGAAGCAGAGTGGCGATGGCGGAAGCCACCAGGATTCTTCGTTGGGCGGAGAATCACGTGCAAGCACTGTCAGCAGTGTTCATTCCTGGAGTGGACAACTGGGAAGCAGACTTCCTCAGAGAACACGACCTCCACCCGGGAGAGTGGGGACTTCATCAAGAAGTCTTCACGCAGATTACAAATCGATGGGAACTGCCACAGGTGGACATGATGGCATCCCGCCTCAACAAAAATCTAAAAAGGTATTGCGCCAGGTCAAGGGACCCTCAGGCGATAGCTGTGGACGCACTAGTGACACCGTGGGTGTACCAGTCGGTTTATGTGTTTCCTCCTCTTCCTCTCATACCCAAGGTGCTGAGAATCGTAAGAAAAAGAGGAGTGAGAACAATACTCATTGTTCCGGATTGGCCAAGAAGGACTTGGTACCCGGAACTGGAAGAAATGCTCACAGAGGACCCATGGCCTCTGCCTCTCAGACAGGACCTGTTGCAACAGGGGCCCTGTCTGTTCCAAGACTTACCGCGGCTGCGTTTGACGGCATGGCGGTTGAACGCTGGATCCTAGCGGAAAAAGGCATTCCGGATGAAGTTATTCCTACGCTAATAAAGGCTAGGAAGGACGTGACAGCAAAACACTATCACCGTATATGGCGAAAGTATGTTGCTTGGTGTGAGGCCAGGAAGGCCCCTACAGAGGAATTCCAGCTGGGCCGGTTCCTGCACTTCCTACAGTCTGGAGTGACTATGGGCTTGAAGTTGGGGTCCATAAAGGTCCAGATTTCGGCCCTATCCATTTTCTTTCAAAAAGAACTGGCTTCTCTTCCTGAGGTTCAGACGTTTGTTAAGGGAGTGCTGCATATTCAGCCCCCTTTTGTGCCACCAGTGGCACCTTGGGATCTCAACGTGGTGTTGGGTTTCCTGAAATTCCACTGGTTTGAGCCACTTAAAACCGTGGAGCTAAAGTATCTCACGTGGAAGGTGGTCATGCTATTGGCCTTAGCTTCGGCTAGGCGTGTGTCAGAATTGGCGGCTTTGTCATGTAAAAGCCCCTATCTGGTTTTCCATGTAGACAGGGCAGAATTGCGGACTCGTCCACAATTTCTGCCGAAGGTGGTGTATTCTTTTCGTTTGAACCAACCTATTGTGGTGCCTACGGCTACTCGTGACTTGGAGGATTCCAAGTTGCTTGATGTAGTCAGGGCTTTGAAGATTTATGTGGCCAGAACGGCTGGAGTCAGGAAAACTGACTCGCTGTTTATCCTGTATGCATCCAACAAGCTGGGTGCTCCTGCTTCAAAGCAAACTATTGCTCGTTGGATCTGTAACACGATTCAGCAGGCTCATTCTGCGGCAGGATTGCCGCATCCAAAATCGATGAAAGCCCATTCCACAAGGAAAGTGGGCTCTTCTTGGGCGGCTGCCCGAGGGGTCTCGGCATTACAGCTTTGCCGAGCAGCTACTTGGTCGGGTTCAAACACTTTTGAAAAATTCTACAAGTTTGATACCCTGGCTGAGGAGGACCTTGTGTTTGCTCATTCGGTGCTGCAGAGTCATCCGCACTCTCCCGCCCGTTTGGGAGCTTTGGTATAATCCCCATGGTCCTGACGGAGTCCCCAGCATCCACTAGGACGTCAGAGAAAATAAGAATTTACTCACCGGTAAATCTATTTCTCGAAGTCCGTAGTGGATGCTGGGAGCCCGTCCCAAGTGCGGACTTTCTGCAGTACGTGTATATAGTTGTTGCTTAATAAAGGGTTATGTTATGTTGGCATCCGTGGTTGATGCTTTGTTGATTGTTCATACTGTTAACTGGGTATGTTATCACAAGTTATACGGTGTGATTGGTGTGGCTGGTATGAGTCTTACCCTGGATTTCAAAATCCTTTCCTTGTAATGTCAGCTCTTCCGGGCACAGTTTCCTTAACTGAGGTCTGGAGGAGGGGCATAGAGGGAGGAGCCAGTGCACACCAGTAGTACTAAATCTTTCTTAGAGTGCCCAGTCTCCTGCGGAGCCTGTCTATTCCCCATGGTCCTTACGGAGTCCCCAGCATCCACTACGGACTACGAGAATTAGATTTACCGGTGAGTAAAATCTTATTTTTAACCCTCTGCTTAACTTTTCTGTATTATGACACACAGGGATTAAAACTACTTCATCAGTGAAGGAGACATTTATTATTATCTACTTATTATGTATATACTGTAGCCGTTCTTTCAAGTAGACTGGACATATATAGTATTTTTCTCAGTACAAATGTTGGGTGTTACTTGGGTGTCCTATATGTATGTAGGGGTAAATTATACATTAAGGGGAAAATATATGTATAAAAACTATAAACATATGCGCTATGCTTTCTACGCAAAGAGTCACATCAGAAATGTGCCCTTCAAAATGAAAATGTGCCCTCCTCAATGATCAGCACCCTGCCCTAAAAAAATTCTAGAATGAACACTACGTCATTTCCCAGCCGAGGACCTCAGAGGAGATTGTGTATCTTCTAGTAGAACACTCTTCTAAAATGTTGTAGATTTATTAAAAGTCACAAAATCGCAAAAAAACAGAAATGACTGTATTTTATATCCCACACACCATCCTGGAAGGCAGGTAAGTGGGTGTAACAGTCGTTTCCTCCTCCTGCTACGTTGAGGTGTCCCGACAGCTCCCAGATCCTCCGTCACCTCTGAGTGATTATATTCCACTGATATTTTTATTGTTAAGCTCCTGAACCTTAATTCCTTGATTGCAATACATATATGTATATATATTACTACACTGTGTATGTGTCTGTGGTGTGTGATTAACTGTACTCACATGCAATAATAACCTCATGTCATTTCACTTCTCATTTTATTTTTTTAAGGGGAGATAAAAAAGTCATCTGCAACAAATTCATTCAGTCTGTAAGTTTTCTCCTCTTCTAACATAATCTGCAGTAGTTCTGGCATATAGTGATGGGGGGGGGCGATAGATGGAAGTTTGTGCAGTTTCAGAGTAGCTCTGAACCTACTCAGCGCTTGCGATCACTTCAGTCTATTCGTGTCCGGATTTGACGTCGTACACCTGCCCAGCCACGCCTACGTTTTTTTCAGACACGCCTGCGTTTTTGCAAACACGCCCTGAAAACGGTCAGTTGACGCCCCCTTCCTGTCAATCTTCTTGCGGCCGTCAGTGCGACTGAAAACTTCGCTAGAACCTGTGCACAACCACAGCGACCTTTGTGCCTGTACGACGCGCGTGCGCATTGCGGTGCATACGCATGCGCAGAAATGCTTATTTTTTACCTGATCACTGCGCTGCGAACAACGGCAGCTAGCGATCAACTTGGAATGACCCCCATAGTTCTGAAATGTGTGATTTATTATGTAGAGAATTGCAGCGTGATTCAGTCTTGTCTTCCAGAGTGCCGTCACCTGTCTGCTGTGGCCCCTGGAGACCACCATTGTGTTTGGCCTGGCGGAAGGGAAGGTACAGTATGTTCCTGTTCTGTATTACACTGTATGCGGTAGTAGGAGGCCGTTGGCCATATAGAGAGTAGTGAATGGGATGGGGACCGGTTGCGCCTCGCTGCCTGCGCCAAGTGATAACAGTCTTGTTTGATTCCACGGACCTGGGCCAATAGGGGATTCACTCTTACCATCAGTAATTACCGCTCACTGACTCCACCCACTACGCAGTGAGTGGGTATTTCTCCTTCATCCACTAGGGGCCACTGGAGCGCAGATACAATGGGGAAATAGTAGGCAGTAATTGGGAGCTGGCACTTTAAAATTCTCACACTGTGGCTAGCTCCTCCCCTACTATCTCCCCTCCAAGCCAGTCTTAGTTTAGTGCCCGATGTGAGCTGGTTCACTTGGGTTTAGCTGAAGAATTTTTTTCTTTATTATTTTATTTTTCTTTCTTACACACACAGACTGGCAGCTCTGCCACTGCCAGTCTGCACCGCGGGAGCTGCCGGCGGGGTCCCATCGCAGCTGCGTGCGGCTCGGGATGGGCCCCGGCTGAGGGAGACACTGAGCTCTCCTGAGTTGGCGGACACCGCTGTGTGCGGCGCGTGTCGGGACCACTCCATCCAGCAGAAGATTCCGGCAGCATGGCAGCGGTGAGTATCAGTGGCTGGACACCGCTGCGTGCGGCGCGTGTCAGGGTCACTCCGTCGGCAGAAGATTCCGACAGCACAGTATACGTGGCCGGACACCGCTGCGTGCGGCGCGTGTCGGGGCCACTACATCGGGACAGCGGTGAGTACAATTTATCCTCCTCCACTGTTGTATAATTTTACATTTACAGTGTGCCCACTGTTTATTTCTCTGACGTCCTAGTGGATGCTGGGGACTCCGTAAGGACCATGGGGATATAGCGGCTCCGCAGGAGACAGGGCACAATAATAAAAGCTTTAGGATCAGGTGGTGTGCACTGGCTCCTCCCCCTATGACCCTCCTCCAAGCCTCAGTTAGATTTTTGTGCCCGGCCGAGAAGGGTGCAATCTAGGTGGCTCTCCTGAGCTGCTTAGAATAAAAGTTTAAGTTAGGTTTTTTTCTTTCAGTGAGACCTGCTGGCAACAGGCTCACTGCTACGAGGGACTTAGGGGAGAGAAGTAAACTCACCTGCGTGCAGGATGGATTTGCTTCTTAGGCTACTGGACACCATTAGCTCCAGAGGGAGTCGGAACACAGGTCTCACCCTGGGGTTCGTCCCGGAGCCGTGCCGCCGACCCCCCTTGCAGATGCCGAAGTTGAAGAGGTCCAGAAACAGGCGGCAGAAGACTTTCAGTCTTCATAAGGTAGCGCACAGCACTGCAGCTGTGCGCCATTGTTGTCAGCACACTTCATAGCAGCGGTCACTGAGGGTGCAGGGCGCTGGGGGGGGCGCCCTGGGCAGCAATGTATAATACCTTTTTATGGCTAAAATACATCACATATAGCCCTTGAGGCTATATGGATGTATTTAACCCCTGCCAGATCTCACAAACTCCGGGAGAAGAGCCCGCCGAAAAGGGGGCGGGGCCTATTCTCCTCAGCACACGGCGCCATTTTCCTGCTCAGCTCTGCTGTGAGGAAGGCTCCCAGGCTCTCCCCTGCACTGCACTACAGAAACAGGGTTAAAACAGAGAGGGGGGGCACTTATTTGGCGATATGATTACATATATAAAAATGCTATAAGGGAAAACACTTGTATAAGGGGTTGTCCCTGTATAATTATAGCGTTTTTGGTGTGTGCTGGCAAACTCTCCCTCTGTCTCCCCAAAGGGCTAGTGGGGTCCTGTCCTCTATCAGAGCATTCCCTGTGTGTGTGCTGTGTGTCGGTACGTGTGTGTCGACATGTAGGAGGACGATGTTGGTGAGGAGGCGGAGCAAATTGCCTGTATTGGTGATGTCACTCTCTAGGGAGTCGACACTGGAATGGATGGCTTATTTAGGAATTACGTGATAATGTCAACACGCTGCAAGGTCGGTTGACGACATGAGACAGCCGGCAAACAAATTAGTACCTGTCCAGGCGTCTCAGACACCGTCAGGGGCTTGTAAAAACGCCCATTTACCTCAGTCGGTTGACACAGACACAGACACGGACACTGACTCCAGTGTCGACGGTGAATAAACAAACGTATTTTCCTTTAGGGCCACACGTTTCATGTTAAGGGCAATGAAGGAGGTGTTACATATTTCTGATACTACAAGTACCACAAATAAGGGTATTATGTAGGGTGTGAATAAACTACTTGTAGTTTTTCCTGAATCAGATAAATTAAATGAAGTGTGTGATGATACGTGGGTTTCCTCCGATAGAAAATTATTGGCGGTATACCCTTTCCCGCCAGAAGTTAGGGCGAGTTGGGAAACACACCTTAGGGTGGATAAGGCGCTCACACGCTTATAAAAACAAGGGGCGTTACCGTCTCCAGATACGGCAGCCCTCAAGGAGCCAGCTGATAGGAAGCTGAAAAATATCCTAAAAGTATATACACACATACTGGTGTTATACTACGACCAGCAATCGCCTCAGCCTGGATGTGCAGCGCTGAGGGGGCTTGGTCGGATTTCCTGACTGAAAATATTGATACCCTTGACAGGGACAAGATTTTATTGACTATAGATGCATTTCTATATATGCGAGATGCGCAGAGGGATATTTGCATTCTGGCATCAAGAGTAAATGTGATGTCCATATCTGCCAGACGAAGACACGACAGTGGTCAGGTGATGCAGATTCCAGACGGCACATGGAAGTATTGCCGTATAAAGGGGCGGTCCATCGGACCTGGTGGCCATGGCAACAGCTGAAAAATCCACCTTTTGTTACCCCAAGTCACATCTCAGCAGAAAAGGACACAGTCTTTTCAGTCTCAGTCCTTTCGTCCCCATAAGGGCAGGCGGGCAAAAGGGCCAGTCATATCTGCCCAGGGATAGAGGAAAGGGAAGAAGACTGCAGCAGGCAGCCCATTCCCAGGAACAGAAGCCCTCCACAGCTTCTGCCAAGTCCGCAGCATGACGCTGGGGCAGTACAAGCGGACTCAGGTGCGGTAGGGGGTCATCTCGAGTTTCAGCACGCAGGGGGCTCACTCACAAGTGGACTCCTGGATCCTACACGTAGTATCCCAGGTGTACATTGGAAATTCGAGACGTCTCCCCCTCACAAGTTCCTGAAGTCTGCTTTACCAACGTCTCCCTCCGACAGGGAGGCAGTATTGGGAACAATTCACAGGCTGTATTCCCAGCAGGTGATAATCAAAGTACCCCTTCTACAACAAGGGAAGGGGTATTATTCCACACTATATTGTGGTACTGAAGCCAGACGGCTCGGTGAGATCTGAAATATTTGAACACTTACATACAAGCGTTCAAATCAAGATGGAGTCACTCAGAGTAGTGATAGCGAACCAGGAAGAAGGGGACGATATGGTGTCACTGGATATCAGGGACGCTTACCTACATGTCCAAATTTGCCTTCTCACCAAGGGTACCTCAGGTTCGTGGTACAGAACTGTCACTATCAGTTCAGACGCTGCCGTTTGGATTGTCCACGGCACCCCGGGTCTTTACCAAGGTAATGGCCGAAATGATGATTCTTCTTAAAAGAAATATGGACGCTTTCCTGATAAAGGCAAGGTCCAGAGAACAGTTGGAGGTCGGAGTAGCACTATCTTAAGTAGTTCTACGACAGCACGAGTGGATTCTAAATATTCCAAAATCGCAGTTTTTTCCGACGACACGTCTACTGTTCCTAGGGATGATTCTGGACACAGTCCAGAAAAGGATGTTTTCTCCCGGAGAAGAAAGCCAGGGAGTTATCCGAGCTAGTCAGGAACCTCCTAAAACCAGGAAAAGTATCAGTGCATCATTGCACAAGGATCCTGTGAAAAATGGTGGTTTCTTACAAAGCGATCCCATTCGGTAGATTTCACGCAAGAACCTTTCCGTGGGATCTGCTGGAAAAATGGTCCGGATCGCATCTTCAGATGCATCAGCGGATAACCCTGTCTCCAAGGACAAGGGTGTTTCTTCTGCGGTGGCTGCAGAGTGCTCATCTATGAAAGGGCCGCAGATTCGGCATTCAGGACTGGGTCCTGGTGACCACGGATGCCAGCCTGAGTGGCTGGGGAGCAGTCACACAAGAAAAATTTTTCCAGAGAGTGTGATCAAGTCTGGAGACTTCTCTCCACATAAATATACTGGAGCTAAGGGCAATTTACAATGCTCTAAGCTTAGCAAGACCTCTGCTTCAAGGTCAGCCGGTATTGATCCAGTGGGACAACATCACGGCAGTCGCCCACGTAAACAGGGCGGCACAAGAAGCAGGAGGGAAATGGCAGAAACTACAAGGATTCTTCGCTGGGCGAAAAATCATGTGATAACACTCTCAGCAGTGTTCATTCCGGGAGTGGAAAACTGGGAAGCAGACTTCCTCAGCAGGCATGACCTCTACCCGGGAGAGTGGGGACTTCATCGGGAAGTCTTCCACATGATTGTAAACCGTTGGGAAAAACCAAAGGTGGACATGATGGCGTCCCGCCTGAACAAAAAACTAGACAGATATTGCGCCAGGTCAAGGGACCCTCAAGCAATAGCGGTGGACGCTCTGGTAACACTGTGGGTGTACCAGTCAGAGTATGTGTTCCCTCCTATGCCTCTCATACCAAAAGTACTGAGAATCATAAGAGGGAGATGAGTAAGAACGATACTCGTGGTTCCGGATTGGCCAAGAAGGACTTGGTACCCGAAACTTCAAGAGATGTTCACGGAAGACCCGTGGCCTCTACCTTTAAGAAAGGACCTGCTCCAGCAGGGGCCTTGTCTGTTCCAAGACTTACCGCGGCCGCGTTTGACGGCATGGCGGTTGAACGCCGGATCCTGAAAGGGCATTCCAGATGAAGTCATCCCTACCCTGGTCAAAGACAGGAAGGATGTAACCGCAAAACATTTTCACCGCATTTGGTGAAGATATGTTGCGTGGTGTGAGGCCAAGAAGGCCCCTACAGAGGAATTCCAACTGGGTCGTTTCCTACATTTCCTGAAAACAGGACTGTCTATGGGCCTAAAATTAGGGTCCATTAAGGTTCAAATTTCGGCCCTGTCGAATTTCTTCCAGAAAGAACTGGCTTTAGTGCCTGACGTTCAGATGTTTGTAAAAGGGGTACTGCATATACATCCTCATTTTGTGCCCCAGTGGCACCTTGGGATCTCAATGTTGTTTTGAGTTTCCTAAAGTCACATTGGTTTGAACCACTCACCACTGTGGACTTAGCATCGTCACCTTCCATGTGAGATATTTTATTAGCCCTGGCTTCAGCCAGGCGTGTGTCAGAATTGGCGGCTTTATCATATATAAAGCCCTTACTTAATTTTTCATTCTGACAGGGCAGAATTGAGGACTCGTCCTCAATTTCTCCTTAAGGTGTTTTCTGTTTTTCACATGAACCAACCTATTGTGGTACCTGCGGGTACTAGGGACTTGGAGGACTCCAAGTTACTTGACGTTGTCAGGGCCCTGAAAAATATGTTTCCAGGACGGCTGGAGTCAGAAAATCTGACTCGCTGTTTAGCCTGTATGCACCCAACAAGATGGGTGCTCCTGCTTCTAAGCAGACGATTGCTCGCTGGATTTGTAATACAATTCAGTTTACACATTCTGTGGCAGGCCTGCTACAGCCAAAATCTGTAAAAGCCCATTCCAAAAGGAAGGGGGCTCATCTTGGGCGACTGCCCGAGGGGTCTCGGCTTTACAACTTTGCCGAGCAGTTACTTGGTCAGGGGCAAACACGTTTGCTAAATTCTACAAATTTGATACCCTGGCTGAGGAGGACATGGAGTCTCTCATTCGGTGCTGCAGGGTCATACGCACTCTCCCGCCCGTTTGGGAGCTTTGGTATAATCCCCATGGTCCTTACGGAGTCCCCAGCATCCACTAGGACGTCAGAGAAAATAAGATTTTACTTACCGATAAATCTATTTCTCGTAGTCCGTAGTGGATGCTGGGCGCCCATCCCAAGTGCGGATTGTCTGCAATACTTGTACATAGTTATTGTTACAAAAATCGGGTTATTCTTGTTGTGAGCCATCTTGTCAGAGGCTCCTTCGTTGTTATCATACTGTTAACTGGGTTCAGATCACAGGTTGTACGGTGTAATTGGTGTGGCTGGTATGAGTCTTACCCGGGATTCAATATCCTTCCTTATTATGCACGCTCGTCCGGGCACAGTATCCTAACTGAGGCTTGGAGGAGGGTCATAGGGGGAGGAGCCAGTGCACACCACCTGATCCTAAAGCTTTTATTATTGTGCCCTGTCTCCTGCGGAGCCGCTATATCCCCATGGTCCTTACGGAGTCCCCAGCATCCACTACGGACTACGAGAAATAGATTTATCGGTAAGTAAAATCTTATTTTTCTCAGTTTAACTGTGCAGTGTGCTGAGTGATAGAGGGCATTTGTGGCGGCACTCACCCAGAGAGATCCCGGCTCCCCTCTAATAAAAGCCTTTGCTTAAAATTTAAAATGGGCGCCATTGAGGTGGGGGCGGAGCTTTAGCCCGCTCTGCACAGCGCCCGCTCTGTGCAGAGGGCTCAGCGCTTCCCGGCCGTGGCATACATTGCCGGCGGGGAATACAGGACGCTCACCGCTTCAGCTACACTGAAGCGGGTTAATTTTAAATTTGGCGCCGAAACGGAGGGGCGGAGCTAACTCCCGCTCTGTACAGCGGGCTCAGCGCTACCGCTCCCCGGACGCTGCAGCATGCCGCTCACTGCTTCACTCACGGCCGCTGAAAGCTCCTTCCCTTACACTGACATATTATCATGCCTGGCTGTACTGTGCATGATACATAAGGAGGGGAAGGACCTTAATCCCGCTCTCCTCAGCGGGCTTCCCGGCCACGGCTCACAACGCTCTATAGCCCAGAGGGATCTCTCCCTGCAGGGGAGACCTTTACCGGGCATTTCATAGAGGAAGCCTGCTCTGTAACAGGAGCTGTGTCTCAGCTCAATAAGGTTCAGGGCTAGTTGCATAACACTAGTATAGCATATTAAGCAGAACCCATATATCACCCTGGAATATGTATTTCTCTGCCCTATTGGGTTCACTATGTGTATAGATATATATGTAATGTATTTATATCACCCGGGCATATGTATTTCTCTACCCTATTGGGTTTAATAGGGGTGTGTATAGGAGATACAGATATTTATAGATGGATAATATATATATATATATATATATATATATATATATATATATATATACTGTATATACCATATATAGTGGATACAACAAAACCCTTCCACAATGTTTATTAATAACACAGACCTGGGTTCACATTTCCACATAGCTCTTGCCACATAACAACATTTTCCCCTGGCTTTTCTCGCAGCCTCCGAGAAACATGTGTTGCACCAGTTCTTCTTAATTTAGTGGTACAAATAATGCTATTTGTAATTTGGGGGACTGTGTGTGGCATCAGAAGAATAGCCGCTGTGGCTCAGTACGCTAGTAGCAGGGACATTTATAAAAAAAAAAACTTAAGAGGAGCTCTCATAGCCTAGTGGCTAAGACTCCTAACCCGCAGCGCAGCGTTACCAGTTCAGGTCTCTGCTGCTCCAGACATAAGTTTATTTGAAACATATCTGTCACTGCACGTTATAGTGCAGACATTACATAGGGCTACGCTTCTTTAACCCACCTTTTCTCTTTTCGTTCGTATCACCTGGTACAGTCAGAGAAATCCCTGTTAGGTGTGGATTGTGCGGTGAAGCCATCTGTTCAGCCCTCAGCGCAGCTACAGCACGCTACTTTTTGAACACAGATTATGCAGGTAATGTCACTATTAACCAGAGACCCTGTACGTCATTTCTCCTCTCCAGGTTTCTAAAAGAACCGTGCTAACCTTCCATGTTACACTGCAGATGAGAGGCCTCTCTTTAAGGAGGCGATACATGTCCAGGATACTGATTATGTTTCGTGGAGTCTGAACCAGTATCTCAGGATATTGAGGCGTATTGAACAGCAGTTCGTCTGGTGCTGCAGGTGAAGGAGTCGGACTCTTCAGGTCCCCCGGGGCTTGATGCCAAGGAGGAAATGACAGCGACCTGTTCAGTTTCGGATGAGCTGGATATGCTCCGGTAGGCGGCCGGGAGACATCCGAATTCACAATTTCAGGTATCGAACAATGTTTGTTTGCCTAGCCTATCCTTTTCCCGCAGATAGCAGGAAACGATATCAGACCTCTCCAGGGTATACCCCTCAATGTCTCACCGGTCCAACAGGCTGCCGTTTTCCGGGGGCAACCTTGCTGAAGGATCCATCTGAGAGACATATGCCGCAGCAGAGGTTCGACCTTGTCCGGAGCAGGTAGGTTGTGGAACAATTGTACTCTAGGTTACATCAACTGATGCTTTGGGACAGATCAGAGTCACGATTCTGCTTTATATTCTTTTGAGGTCTTCACGTCTGTATACTCGGAACCTGCATTTTCGCTTCGGCTGTCTTAACCCGACGACCTCTGGGGCTGCGACAGTGGCAGGCGAACAGGGAATCCTAATGGGCAGATGGTTCACGGGAAGGAACTTCCTGCATGATTTCTCGAACCATTGGGGTAAGTCTACTTTTCTTTCCCCTACTGCTGCCCCAGCTCCAAGACGGACATTTACAGGTCCTTCCTTTAGATCTTTCCGTGCCCTTTCAGGGTTTCGACTCCATGTCAGGGGCGGTATCTCCGTCACCAAGGGATCTCATGGTAACGGGCTGAAGCAAAGGTTCAGCATCCTCGGTCCAGTCGGATTTTAGGTCCTCCAACACACCCACAGGTCAGACCTTCCTACCACCTGGGAGGTCCCAGGGTAGGCGCAGATCTGTGGTCTTTCTGGGAGGATTGGGAAGGCTTGGGCGGTTACAGACTCGATTTTGGAGTCCAACCGTCTCAGGGGTCCCTCGGCAAGGGTCGGCCGGTTTACGATGACAAGAGAGTCATACTGCAGGCGGCGCTCCATATGCTTCTAACCGCATAGGGTGTGGATCCCTGTTGTCACATATCATTTGAATCAGAACGGTTCTCAGACCTTTGTTTTCTTTTCACGTGCCGAAGCCAGATGGCTCGACCAGGCCTATTCTAGCCTTAGAATCCTTTCAGTCTGTGATTGCTAGTTTTGAACAAGAAAGTGGGTTTTACGCGTCCCTTGTCTTCAGGGATGCCGGTTTACTGAACTCCGTTGGGTTTCCTCATCGGGCTTTTCTCATATTCGCATTACAGGATACTCATTTTCACGGTCAGTCCTTTCCATTCGATCTCTCTTCCGCTCCCACGGGTTCAGGAAGATCACAGAATAACTCTTTTTTAAGGGCAGGAAGTGATGTTGGTTCCCTAATTGGACAATCTACTGCTAGTATCCCACTATGCAGATTAGGTGGCTTCGGAATATCCGAAAGATCCAGGAGTTTCGGGTTCGACACGGATCCAATTTATGCTCCTAGTAGACGTTTCTCAACCCGGTCCGTCAGAGGATTTTTTTCCTTCCTTGGCACCAGGTACTCTCTCTCTTCAGTCAAGTTGCGACGCAATGAGTGGACGCCTACATTCCCCTCTGAGCGGAGGACAACAATCTTTTTTCCAGGTCAAGCCGCCAGGTCAGACTCCCGGGTGAGAATACATTCCCCGGAGTTTTGTCAGCTGGTCCGCTGTTGGCGGAGATTTCGGATCGACCTCAGGGCGTTCTAACTGACTCTTTAACCCTTTACTACTCTCGGACGTGAGCTCTGGCGGCAGTAGCCGAGGATGCCCTTAGGGCTCCTTGGAGTTTCTGGTTAGTCTATCCTGCCTCCTTGTCTATTTCTACCTCACTTTCGGTAACACAGGAAGGGAGAATGCGCGCTAGTCCTCTCGGTGGCGCCGGTTGGGCCATGCATGACTTAAAGATCCAGCCTGCACCTGTTGTCAGTAGAGGAGCCTTGGCTCCTACCTCGACTGGACTGTCTACTTCAACAGGGTCCTTTTCTTTGTTCAATCTTACACTGAGTTCGTTTAACCGCGTGACTGTTCACGAGACCTCAGAAGGGAGGAGTTCCCTAGTTCGGTTATGCCTACTGGGCCCCGATTTCAGAAGTCTGTTACCTCTTCTCGCTTTTGCCACTTTTGGAAAACTTTATAGGGCATAGTGAGGATAATAGGGGTTTTTCCCCTTCTTTCAGTTACCATTCAGCCGTCATCTTGAGTTTCTCTGGGAGATTTTTGCTCGGCTGCGCTTCAAAATATATTGACCTGAATTTTAAGTCTCTGTCCTTTCGGTTTTCTTCCAAAAGAGAGGAGCCTGGCGGCTGTAAGTTCGGGCTCTCTTTCAGGGAGTACTCTATTGGCAACTCCCCCGGCTGAGTTTCAGACTCAGCGGTCGTTTCTTCCAGAGGGGATGTCCGTTTTTCATATAAATCTGACATTAGTGTTTTCGGCCCTTTTTGAATGTTGTCAGGGCTCACCGACTTTCTCGACAGAGAAATTAGGCTATTCGACTAAGTGTTTTCTTCTTTGTTCTGTACGATGCTCACGTACTAAATAGCCGGGGTTCCAGCATACGCTGGGCTGTTGGATACATCTGACCATCAGACAGTCCTCTTGGCGGTTGCTCGGGAGCCTCCGCTTCCTTTTTCATCGCACTCTACGAGTGTTGTGGGACCTTTGTGGGTGGCTGCCCATGGGGTTTCCATGAATACTTTGTCAAGCGGCTACTTGGTCGGACCGACATTCGTTTTGTCAAATTCTACAAGTTTGACACTTTTGCGGCCTCTGCATCACAGTTTGGCCGAGCGGTTTTACAGGACTCTCAGCGCTCTCCCACCCGTTTTGGGAGCTCTGGGACGTCCCCATTGTAACTACGCTCCAGTGGCCCCTAGTGAATGAAGGAGAAATCAGGATTTTGGTACTTACCGATAAATCCCTTTCTCCGATTCCACAGGGGCCACTGGACGCCCGCCCAGCGCTGTTCCTCCTTGTTTTTTGCTTAACGGTTTGCAGATCACCATATGACTGCTTGTTGAGTTCAGGCTAGCCTGGTTTTTGTTAAATTCTGTTCCAGGTTTGGTTTGTGTTCTCCTGGTTTACAGGGCGTCATTAACCTCCTCTACCTTACGGTTTGTTTATTACAGCTCTCCTCGGGCACAGTTTTACGTAGACTGGCTTGGAGGGGAGATAGTAGGGGAGGAGCTAGCCACAGTGTGAGAATTTTAAAGTGCCAGCTCCCAATTACTGCCTACTATTTCCCATTGTAACTACGCTCCAGTGGCCCCTGTGGAATCGAAGAAAGGGATTTATCGGTAAGTACCAAAATCCTGATTTTGCTGCCACCACCGGGTTTCTACATTCGGAACCTAGAGACAATTCTTTCCTATCGTGCTCCTACCATCAGCACCTGATACGCTTTCTGCTGTGTATGCGTGGACACATGCTAGCACACCTCCTAATAGGCATCTGCTGATCACCACTGGTCACTCACCATAGACCGGGCCCTGCATGGTAGCTGGTAGAGGACGGAGCTTCGGAGGCTCAACCTAAAACTGCCAGAGACGGGAATTTCGTCTGGTGCAATTCAGCTGGTGGCAGGAATTCAGATGTTCTCAGCAGTACACCTCTTCCTGATCTCTGCTTGACACACACCTGGGGTTTTAGTCACCGCCCAGGTGCCGGCATGTCTGAAGTGGGGGGAAAAGTTCAGTCTAAAACTGACTTCCAGGATGCTGCTAAGGGACCCAACTCCACATCTCTAGCCTGAATCCGAGCTCCAGAGACAGGTCCCCAGGCAGAGTCTCCTGGCCACCGAGTGCAAGCCTTTGTGGCTCCAGAGAAATAATTAGCTGGCTATGTTGGCCAGCTTTCTCTTTGCCTCCTCATGCCGCTTTTAGGTATAGTGCTATTGGCAGTATGTACTAACCGGAAAATGCAGAAAAATCCCTGTTTTCGTGGTTTTACCGCATTTCCAGTATGTACTAAGCGTAGGGACGCCGGGGCTTCCGTGTAGATTGTAACGCCTATGAGCTTCTTTCCGCATTGGTGCTGTCAGAGGGATCCGATCGGATCCCCCCCAGCATCCTCTGCGGTCGTTGCGTCCTTCTGCACATGCACAGACGGATTACCGGGTCGTAAACCTGGAAGTCTGGGGACCGGTGGCCATTGCAAAGGGCAGCTGTTATAAGGAGAGCCTTTGCCATACTAATTGCATATGTTAGTACATACTGTATGTGATTAGTATCGGCAGGGTAAGTAGCGGGATGTACCGGGCAAGGTTGGTACATCCCACCCTATAAGAGAAGGCATTCTATTTGTCTGATAGCAGCCGCTGAGAGCTCTGGCTTCCCGCTAGACCACCAGGCAAGACAGGAAGTGCCTTTTGTCTTTAAAATACATTTTTTAAAATACTGTAGATACATGCGTCCCGCACCAGGCTTTATCCACTGCAGCTTGGAGCATGTGGCCCCAGCTTAGTGCTGCACATACATATAAACACATTTTATTTTATACCTTTTATATTTGTGTATTCTTTGCTTTACAGACTATGCCTAGTTCTCAGCACTGGGCTTCCTTAGCCCTGTATTCTAGGACTGCTGGGGCTCTTCTTGAGGCTAAAAACCCCCAAACTGCTGCAGCTGCTGGACCCATCCCTGGCTGCATTGCTCAGCTGCCATTCCAACTTAGCGCCTGGGGGGTACCAGGGGCTGTCTTTCCTGGTCCCCCAGCATTATCGGCTTCAACTGCAGGCTGGCGTCACATCTGACCCCCTCTCCACACTTGGGTACCGGGAGCTGGCGCTCCCGACCTCCAGCGTGCTGCCACTCATAGCCCTGCAGTCTGGGACAGTTGTCACACTGAATCGCTGCAGCTGCCCCTGGTCTCCTCCTGACCCGAGAGCCGGGTTTACCGGTACCGCAGCGGACAGCTCTGTGCTCACACTCCCAGCTCAGCACAGTCAGGGTTACCCCACTGCATCGCCGCGCTCAGCACTGGGGGTATGGGGAGCTGGCTCTCCCAGTGCC
The DNA here is from genome assembly GCF_028390025.1 of Pseudophryne corroboree. Lineage (NCBI taxonomy): Eukaryota > Metazoa > Chordata > Amphibia > Anura > Myobatrachidae > Pseudophryne > Pseudophryne corroboree. Next base: position 2,391,233 of record NC_086447.1, on the reverse strand, counting down.
CCCAGTACCCCACAGCCCCGTAGTGCTCCCGGACCCCAGCGTGTGACACACTGCTCTGCAGACTCGGGATTAAATACCAGCTGCCGTGCAGTGGCTCATTACACGCAGTCCTCCAGTGCAGCACATCAGTGGTTATCACTCGGGATCGCACAGTACCACAACACATTATCAAACACTCTGCGCCCAGTGCCGGTAATATATTTTAAACATGGCGCCTAGCGCCGACCACATATTTAAAATTGGTGCCTAGCGCCTATTGGTCCTATTTAAAAATGACGCCACAGCATGAGTGTTTACCCTTTCAGTGCCACAGTGGCCATTTCTCTAACATCCTAAGTGGATGCTGGGACTCCGTAAGGACCATGGGGAATAGCGGCTCCGCAGGAGACTGGGCACAAAAGTAAAAGCTTGAACTAGCTGGTGTGCACTGGCTCCTCCCCCTATGACCCTCCTCCAAGCCTCAGTTAGATTTTTGTGCCCGAACGAGAAGGGTGCAATCTAGGTGGCTCTCCTGAGCTGCTTAGAATAAAAGTTTATTTTAGGTTTTTTATGTTCAGTGAGTCCTGCTGGCAACAGGCTCACTGCATCGAGGGACTAAGGGGAGAAGAAGCGAACTCACCTGCGTCCAGAGTGGATTGGGCTTCTTAGGCTACTGGACATTAGCTCCAGAGGGACGATCACAGGTTCAGCCTGGATGGGTCCCGGAGCCGCGCCGCCGGCCCCCTTACAGAGCCAGAAGAACGAAGAGGTCCGGTGAAATCGGCGGCAGGAGACGTTCCTGTCTTCAACTAAGGTAGCGCACAGCACTGCAGCTGTGCGCCATTGCTCTCAGCACACTTCACACTCCGGTCACTGAGGGTGCAGGGCGCTGGGGGGGAGCGCCCTGAGACGCAATAAAAACAGAAATACCTTAGGATGGCAAAAGAAATACATCACATATAGCTCCTGGGCTATATGGATGTATTTAACCCCTGCCAGTTTTCCAGAAAAAAGCGGGAGATAAGGCCGTCGTGAAGGGGCGGAGCCTATCTCCTCAGCACACAAGCGCCATTTTCCCTCACAGTTCCGCTGGAAGGACGGCTCCCTGACTCTCCCCTGCAGTCCCTACAGAATCAGGGTAAAAACGAGAGAGGGGGGGCACTATTGGCAGCTAAATTATAAACAGCAGCTATAAAAGGGAGTAACACTTATATAAGGTTATCCCTATATATATATATATAGCGCTCTGGTGTGTGCTGGCAAACTCTCCCTCTGTCTCCCCAAAGGGCTAGTGGGGTCCTGTCCTCTATCAGAGCTTTCCCGGTGTGTGTGCTGGGTGTCGGTACGATTGTGTCGACATGTATGAGGAGGAAAATGATGTGGAAGCAGAGCAATTGCCTGTATTAGTGATGTCACCCCCTAGGGAGTCGACACCTGACTGGATGGTTGTATTTAAAGAACTACGTGATAATGTCAGCACTTTACAAAAAACTGTTGACGACATGAGACAGCCGACAAATCAATTAGTGCCTGTCCAGGCGTCTCAGACACCGTCAGGGGCGATAAAACGCCCGTTACCTCAGTGGGTCGACACAGACCCAGACACGGATACTGAGTCCAGTGTCGACGGTGAGGAGACAAACGTAATGTCCAGTAGGGCCACACGTTACATGATCACGGCAATGAAGGAGGCATTGAACATTTCTGACACTACAAGTACCACAAAGAAGGGTATTATGTGGGGAGTGAAAAAACTACCAGTAGCTTTTCCTGAGTCAGATGAATTAAATGAGGTGTGTGATAAAGCGTGGGTTTCCCCCGATAAAAAAGTGCTAATTTCTAATAAATTATTGGCACTATACCCTTTCCCGCCAGAGGTTAGGGCGCGTTGGGAAACACCCCCTAGAGTAGATAAAGCGCTCACACGTTTATCTAAACAAGTAGCGTTACCGTCTCCTGATACGGCCGCCCTTAAAGAACCAGCGGATAGAAGGCTGGAAAATATCCTGAAGGGTATATACACACATACTGGTGTTATACTGCGACCAGCAATCGCATCAGCCTGGATGTGCAGTGCTGGAGTTGCGTGGTCGGATTCCCTGACTGAAAATATTGATACCCTGGATAGGGACAGTATATTACTAACTATAGAGCATTTGAAGGATGCATTACTATATATGCGTGATGCACAGAGGGATATTTGCACCCTGGCATCAAGAGTGAGTGCTATGTCCATTTCTGCCAGAAGAGCGTTATGGACGCGACAGTGGTCAGGGGATGCGGATTCCAAACGACATATGGAAGTATTGCCGTTTAAAGGGGAGGAGTTATTTGGGGCCGGTCTATCGGACCTGGTGGCCACGGCAACGGCCGGAAAGTCCACCTTTTTACCCCAGGTCACCTCTCAGCAGAAAAAGACACCGTCTTTTCAAACTCAGTCCTTTCGTTCCCATAAGTACAGGCGGGCAAAAGGCCACTCATTTCTGCCCCGGGGCAGAGGAAGAGGAAAAAGACTGCACCAGGCAGCCTCTTCCCAGGAGCAGAAGCCCTCCTCTGCTTCTGCCAAGTCTTCAGCATGACGCTGGGGCTTTACAAGCGGACTCGGACACGGTGGGGGCCCGTCTCAAAAATTTCAACGCGCAGTGGGCTCACTCGCAAGTGGACCCCTGGATTCTGCAGGTAGTATCACAGGGGTACAAACTGGAATTCGAGACGTCTCCCCCTCGCCGGTTCCTGAAGTCTGCTCTACCAAAGTCTCCCTCCGACAGGGAGGCAGTTTTGGAAGCCATTCACAAGCTGTATTCCCAGCAGGTGATAATCAAGGTACCTCTCCTACAACAGGGAAAGGGGTATTATTCCACGCTGTTTGTGGTACCGAAGCCGGACGGCTCGGTGAGACCAATTTTAAATCTAAAATCCTTGAACACTTACATAAAGAGGTTCAAATTCAAGATGGAGTCACTCAGAGCAGTGATAGCAAACCTGGAAGAAGGGGACTATATGGTGTCTCTGGACATCAAAGATGCTTATCTCCACGTCCCAATCTACCCTTCTCACCAAGGGTACCTCAGGTTTGTAGTACAAAACTGTCATTATCAGTTTCAGACGCTGCCGTTTGGATTGTCCACGGCACCTCGGGTCTTTACCAAGGTAATGGCCGAAATGATGATTCTTCTTCGAAGAAAAGGCGTTTTAATTATCCCTTACTTGGACGATCTCCTGATAAGGGCAAGGTCCAGGGAACAGTTAGAAGTCGGAGTAGCACTATCTCAGTTAGTGTTACGTCAGCACGGGTGGATTCTAAATATTCCAAAATCGCAGCTGATTCCAACGACACGTCTCCTGTTCCTAGGAATGATTCTGGACACAGTCCAGAAAAAGGTGTTTCTGCCAGAGGAGAAGGCCAGGGAGTTATCCGAGCTAGTCAGGAATCTCCTAAAACCAGGCCAGGTGTCAGTGCATCAGTGCACGAGGGTCCTGGGAAAAATGGTGGCTTCTTACGAAGCGATTCCATTCGGAAGATTCCATGCAAGAACGTTTCAGTGGGATCTTCTGGACAAATGGTCCGGATCGCATCTTCAGATGCATCAGCGGATAACCCTGTCGCCAAGGACAAGGGTGTCTCTTCTGTGGTGGCTGCAGAGTGCTCATCTACTAGAGGGCCGCAGATTCGGCATTCAGGATTGGATCCTGGTGACCACAGATGCCAGCCTGAGAGGCTGGGGAGCAGTCACACAGGGACAAAATTTCCAGGGCTTGTGGTCAAGCATGGAAACATCTCTTCATATAAACATTCTGGAACTAAGGGCCATTTACAATGCCCTAAGTCAAGCAAAACCCCTGCTTCAGGGTCAGGCGGTATTGATCCAATCGGACAACATCACGTCAGTCGCCCACGTAAACAGACAGGGCGGCACGAGAAGCAGGAGGGCGATGGCAGAAGCTGCAAGGATTCTTCGCTGGGCGGAGAATCATGTGATAGCACTGTCAGCAGTGTTCATTCCGGGAGTGGACAACTGGGAAGCGGACTTCCTCAGCAGACACGACCTTCAACCGGGGGAGTGGGGACTTCATCCAGAAGTCTTCCAAGAGATGGTAAACCGTTGGGAAAAACCAAAGGTGGACACGATGGCGTCCCGTCTCAACAAAAAACTAGACAGATATTGCGCCAGGTCAAGGGACCCTCAGGCAATAGCGGCGGACGCTCTGGTAACACCATGGGTGTACCAGTCAGTGTATGTGTTCCCTCCTCTGCCTCTCATACCAAAAGTACTGAGAATCATAAAAAGGAGAGGAGTAAGAACTATACTCGTGGTTCCGGATTGGCCAAGAAGGACTTGGTACCCGGAACTTCAAGAGATGCTCACGGAGGACCCGTGGCCTCTACCTCTAAGAAAGGACCTGCTCCAGCAGGGACCTTGTCTGTTCCAAGACTTACCGCGGCTGCGTTTGACGGCATGGCGGTTGAACGCCGGATCCTGAAGGAAAAAGGCATTCCAGAAGAAGTCATCCCTACCCTGATAAAGGCCAGGAAGGATGTAACCGCGAAACATTATCACCGCATTTGGCGAAAATATGTTGCGTGGTGTGAGGCCAAAGAGGCCCCTACAGAGGAATTTCAACTGGGTCGCTTCCTACATTTCCTGCAAACAGGACTGTCTATGGGCCTAAAATTAGGGTCCATTAAGGTTCAAATTTCGGCCCTGTCGATTTTCTTCCAAAAAGAACTGGCTTCAGTGCCTGAAGTCCAGACGTTTGTCAAAGGGGTACTGCATATACAGCCTCCTTTTGTGCCCCCGGTGGCACCTTGGGATCTCAATGTGGTTTTGGGGTTCCTAAAATCACATTGGTTTGAACCACTCACCACTGTGGAATTAAAATATCTCACATGGAAGGTGGTAATGCTGTTAGCCCTGGCTTCAGCCAGGCGTGTCTCAGAATTGGCGGCTTTATCTTATAAAAGCCCTTACCTGATTTTTCACACGGATAGGGCAGAATTGAGGACTCGTCCTCAATTTCTCCCAAAGGTGGTTTCAGCGTTTCACGTGAACCAGCCTATTGTGGTGCCTGCGGCTACTAGGGACTTGGAGGACTCCAAGTTACTGGACGTAGTCAGGGCCCTGAAAATATATATTTCCAGGACGGCTGGAGTCAGGAAATCTGGCTCGCTGTTTAACCTGTATGCACCCAACAAGCTGGGTGCTCCTGCTTCTAAGCAGACGATTGCTCGTTGGATTTGTAGTACAATTCAGCTTGCACATTCTGTGGCAGGCCTGCCACAGCCAAAATCTGTAAAAGCCCATTCCACAAGGAAGGTGGGCTCATCTTGGGCGGCTGCCCGAGGGGTCTCGGCTTTACAACTTTGCCGAGCAGCTACTTGGTCAGGGGCAAACACGTTTGCTAAATTCTACAAATTTGATACCCTGGCTGAGGAGGACCTGGAGTTCTCTCATTCGGTGCTGCAGAGTCATCCGCACTCTCCCGCCCGTTTGGGAGCTTTGGTATAATCCCCATGGTCCTTACGGAGTCCCAGCATCCACTTAGGACGTTAGAGAAAATAAGAATTTACTTACCGATAATTCTATTTCTCATAGTCCGTAGTGGATGCTGGGCGCCCATCCCAAGTGCGGATTGTCTGCAATACTTGTATATAGTTATTGTTACAAAATTCGGGTTATTATTGTTGTGAGCCATCTTTTCAGAGGCTCCTTTGTTTATCATACTGTTAACTGGGTTCAGATCACAGGTTGTACGGTGTGATTGGTGTGGCTGGTATGAGTCTTACCCGGGATTCAATATCCTTCCTTATTATGTACGCTCGTCCGGGCACAGTATCCTAACTGAGGCTTGGAGGAGGGTCATAGGGGGAGGAGCCAGTGCACACCAGCTAGTTCAAGCTTTTACTTTTGTGCCCAGTCTCCTGCGGAGCCGCTATTCCCCATGGTCCTTACGGAGTCCCAGCATCCACTACGGACTATGAGAAATAGAATTATCGGTAAGTAAATTCTTATTTTTATCCATAAGGGTCAGGGTCTCCTGCCACGCTGATGTTTCCATGTTGCTTAATGCTGCCAGGCAGGTTCTGTAGGTACTTCCAGCCTCTCTGTCCTGTCCCCTGAGGGAGCTGCACTCTCCTGGGATTGTTAGGTGAGCCGGTTCCTCAGAGGCACTGCCGTCCTCTCTGTCCTGCCCCCCTGAGGTAGCTGCATTCCCCTGGGCTTGTTAGGTGAGCCAGTTCCTCAGAGGCACTGCCGGTCTTTCTGTCCTGTCCCCTGAGGGAGCTGTATTCCCCTGGGCTTGTTAGGTGAGCCAGTACCTCAGAGGCACTGCAGGTCTCTCTGTCCTGTCTCCTGAGGGAGCTGCATTCCCCTAGGCTTGTTAGGTGAGCCGGATCCTCAGAGGCACTGCCAACCTTACTGTCCTGTCCCCTGAGGGAGCTGCAGTCCCCTGGGCTTGTTAGGTGAGCCGGTTCCTCAGAGGCACTGCCAACCTTACTGTCCTGTCCCCTGAGGGAGCTGCAGTCCCCTGGGCTTGTTAGGTGAGCCGGTTCCTCAGAGGCACTGCCAGCCTTACTGTCCTGTCCCCTGAGGGAGCTGCAGTCCCCTGGGCTTGTTAGGTGAGCCAGCATCCGGACTATATTTTACTTTTTATTATTATTATTATTATTATTATGAGCAGGGTGCTGTGGCACCTGGCAGATTGGTCTGGAAGAGTCAGAAGATCTGTTCTCCACAGATCTGCTAACAGCAGCACAACATGGGGCCATGTCCCTGTTTAGAATGGTAGTCAGGAGAGATTTTAGGAGGGAATGTGCTGAAAATGCGAGGAGGAGATCTGAGAGGTGATCATGTGAGACTGGGGAATAGGAGAACACAGGAAACCGGGATGGGAAGCTGAGGAGGAGATCTGAGAGGAAGATCATGTTAGACTGGGGAATAGGAGAACGCAGGAGACAAGGATGGCAAGATGAGGAGGAGATCTGAGAGGGAGATCATGTGAGACTGGGTAATAGGAGAACACAGGAGACAAGGATGGGAAGCTGAGGAAAAGATCTGAGTGGGAGATCAATGTGAGACTGGGGAATAGGAGAACACAGGAGACCGGGATGGGAAGCTGAGGAGGAGATCTGAGAGGAAGATCATGTGAGACTGGGGAATAGGAGAATACAGGAGACAAGGATGGGAAGCTGAGGAGGAGATCTGAGAGGGAGATCATGTGAGACTGGGGAATAGGAGAACACAGGAAACCGGGATGGGAAGCTGAGGAGGAGATCTGAGAGGGAGATCATGTGAGACTGGAGAAAAGGAGAACACAGGAGACAAGGATGGGAAGCTGAGGAAAAGATCTGAGTGGGAGATCAATGTGAGACTGGGGAATAGGAGAACACAGGAGACCGGGATGGGAAGCTGAGGAGGAGATCTGAGAGGAAGATCATGTGAGACTGGGGAATAGGAGAATACAGGAGACAAGGATGGGAAGCTGAGGAGGAGATCTGAGAGGGAGATCATGTGAGACTGGGGAAAAGGAGAACACAGGAGACAAGGATGGGAAGCTGAGGAGGAGATCTGAGAGGAAGATCATGTGAGACTGGGGAAAAGGAGAACACAGGAGACAAGGATGGGAAGCTGAGGAGGAGATCTGAGAGGGAGATCCTGTGAGCCTGGGGAATAGGAGAACGCAGGAGACAAGGATGGGAAGCTGAGGAGGAGATCTGAGAGGGAGATCATGTGAGACTGGGGAATAGGAGAACGCAGGAGACAAGGATGGGAAGCTGAGGAGGAGATCTGAGAGGGAGATCCTGTGAGCCTGGGGAATAGGAGAACGCAGGAGACAAGGATTGGAAGCTGAGGAGGAGATCTGAGAGGGAGATCATGTGAGACTGGGGAATAGGAGAACACAGGAGACAAGGATGGGAAGCTGAGGAGGAGATCTGAGAGGAAGATCATGTGAGACTGGGGAATAGGAGAACACAGGAGACCGGGATGGGAAGCTGAGGAGGAGATCTGAGAAGGATATCATGTGAGACTGGGGAATAGGAGAACACAGGAGACAAGGATGGGAAGCTGAGGAGGAGATCTGAGAGGGAGATCATGTGAGACTGGGGAATAGGAGAACACAGGAGACAAGGATGGGAAGCTGAGGAGGAGATCTGAGAGGGAGATCATGTGAGACTGGGGAATAGGAGAACACAGGAGACAAGGATGGGAGTCTGAGGAGGAGATCTGAGAGGGAGATCATGTGAGACTGGGGAATAGGAGAACACAGGAGACCAGGATGGTAAGCTGAGGAGATCTGAGAGGGAGATCATGTGAGACTGGGTAATAGGAGAACACAGGAGACCGGGATGGGAACCTGAGGAGGAGATCTGAGAGGGAGATCCTGTGAGCCTGGGGAATAGGAGAACGCAGGAGACAAGGATGGGAAGCTGAGGAGGAGATCTGAGAGGAAGATCATGTGAGACTGGGGAATAGGAGAACGCAGGAGACCAGGATCGGAAGCTGATGAGGAGATCTGAGAGGAAGATCATGTGAGACTGGGGAATAGGAGAACGCAGGAGACCAGGATTGGAAGCTGAGGAGATTTGACATAAATTATTTTAAACCGTAGGTTGTTAAATACTGTATAAGCTTTTTGTTCACAATTTCTTTCTCCATCTTCAGGTCCGTCTGGCAAACACCAAATCTAACAAGTCATCCACCATTTATGGCACTGACTCATACGTAGTTTCACTGACCTCTAAGTGAGTTAAGTATTTGTTTCCCCATTTATTAGTAACTTTCACTTATTCACCACTCCTACGTTACCACATTGCCACATCACTCTGCCACCAGCTGCAATTGTGTAGTGTTCACCACTGTCTGTGCCCCAGTTATAGGAGAGTGACAAATTCAGCCAGGGAGTGGATGACAGCGTTACCCCTTATCTGTAGGACACAGGAATACAGCAGGTATAGGGTGTCGCAGTACAGCGGGGGACGGGTGACAGCGTTACCCCTTATTTGTAGTACACAGGAATACAGCAGGTATAGGGGTGTCACAGGACGACGGGGGACAGCGTTACCCCTTATCTGTAGGACACAGGAATACTGCAGGTATAGGGTGTCACAGGACAGCGGGGGACGGGTGACAGTGTTACCCCTTATCTGTAGGACACAGGAATACAGCAGGTATAGGGTGTCACAGGACAGCGGGGGACGGGTGACAGCATTACCCCTTATCTGTAGTACACAGGAATACAGCAGGTATAGGGGTGTCACATGACAGCGGAGGATGGGTGACAGCGTTACCCCTTATTTGTAGGACACAGGAATACAGCAGGTATAGGGTGTCACAGGACAGCGGGTGACAGCGTTACCCCTTATCTGTAGGACACAGGAATACAGCAGGTATAGGGTGTCACAGGACAGTGGGGGACGGGTGACAGCGTTCCTTCTTATCTGTAGGACACAGAAATACAGCAGGTATACGGTGTCACAGGACAGCGGGGGACGGGTGACAGCGTTACCCCTTATCTGTAGGACACAGGAATACAGCAGGTATAGGGTGTCACAGGACAGCGGGGGACAGGTGACAGCGTTACCCCTTATCTGTAGGACACCAGGAATACAGCAGGTATAGGGTGTCACAGGACAGCGGGGGACGGGTGACAGCGTTACCCCTTATCTGTAGGACACAGGAATACAGCAGGTATAGGGTGTCACAGGACAGCGGGGGACGGGTGACAGCGTTACCCCTTATCTGTAGGACACAGGAATACAGCAGGTATAGGGTGTCACAGGACAGCGGGGGACGGGTGACAGTGTTACACCTTATCTGTAGGACACAGGAATACAGCACGTATAGGGTGTCACAGGACAGCGGGGGACGGGTGACAGTGTTACCCCTTATCTGTAGGACACAAGAATACAGCATGTATAGGGTGTCACAGGACAGCGGGGGACGGGTGACAGCGTTACCCCTTATCTGTAGGACACAGGAATACAGCAGGTATAGGGTGTCACAGGACAGCAGGGGACGGGTGACAGCGTTACCCCTTATCTGTAGGACACAAGAATACAGCATGTATAGGGTGTCACAGGACAGCGGGGGACGGGTGACAGCGTTACCCCTTATCTGTAGGACACAGGAATACAGCAGGTATAGGGTGTCACAGGACAGCGGGGGACGGGTGACAGCGTTACCCCTTATCTGTAGGACACAGGAATACAGCAGGTATAGGGTGTTACAGGACAGCGGGGGACGGGTGACAGCGTTACCCCTTATCTGTAGGACACAGGAATACAGCAGGTATAGGGTGTCACAGGACAGCGGGGGACGGGTGACAGCGTTACCCCTTATCTGTAGGACACAGGTATACAGTAGGTATAGGGTGTCACAGGACAGCGGGGGACGGGTGACAGCGTTACCCCTTATCTGTAGTACACAGGAATATAGCAGGTATAGGGTGTACAGGACAGCGGGGGACGGGTGACAGCGTTACCCCTTATCTGTAGTACACAGGAATACAGCAGGTATAGGGTGTCACAGGACAGCGGGGGACGGGTGACAGCGTTACCCCTTATCTGTAGTACACAGGAATACAGCAGGTATAGGGTGTCACAGGACAGCGGGGGACGGGTGACAGCGTTACCCCTTATCTGTAGGACACAGGAATACAGCAGGTATAGGGGTGTCACAGGACAGCGGGGGACGGGTGACAGTGTTACACCTTATCTGTAGGACACAGGAATACAGCAGGTATAGGGTGTCACAGGACAGCGGGGGACGGGTGACAGCGTTACTCCTTATCTGTAGGACACAAGAATACAGCATGTATAGGGTGTCACAGGACAGCGGGGGGACGGGTGACAGTATTACCCCTTATCTGTAGGACACAGGAATACAGCAGGTATATGGTGTCACAGGACAGCGGGGGGACGGGTGACAGTATTACCCCTTATCTGTAGGACACAGGAATACAGCAGGTATAGGGTGTCACAGGACAGCGGGGGACTGGTGACAGTGTTACACCTTATCTGTAGGACACAGGAATACAGCAGGTATAGGGTGTCACAGGACAGCGGGGGGACGGGTGACAGTATTACCCCTTATCTGTAGGACACAGGAATACAGCAGGTATATGGTGTCACAGGACAGCGGGGGACGGGTGACAGCGTTACCCCTTATCTGTAGGACACAGGAATACAGCAGGTATAGGGTGTCACAGGACAGCGGGGGACGGGTGACAGTGTTACCCCTTATCTGTAGGACACAGGAATACAGCAGGTATATGGTGTCACAGGACAGCGGGGGACGGGTGACAGCGTTACCCCTTATCTGTAGGACACAGGAATACAGCAGGTATAGGGTGTACAGGACAGCGGGGGACGGGTGACAGCGTTACCCCTTATCTGTAGGACACAGGAATACAGCAGGTATAGGGTGTCACAGGACAGCGGGGGACGGGTAACAGCGTTACCCCTTATCTGTAGGACACAGGAATACAGCAGGTATAGGGTGTCACATGACAGCGGGGGACGGGTGACAGCGTTACCCCTTATCTGTAGGACACAGGAATACAGCAGGTATAGGGTGTACAGGACAGCGGGGGACGGGTGACAGCGTTACCCTTTATCTGTAGGACACAGGAATACAGCAGGTATAGGGTGTACAGGACAGCGGGGGACGGGTGACAGCGTTACCCCTTATCTGTAGAACACAGGAATACAGCAGGTTTGGGTTGTCACAGGACAGCGGGGGACGGGCGACAGCGTTACCCCTTATCTGTAGGGCACAGGAATACAGCAGGTATAGGGTGTCACAGGCTAGCGGGGGGACGGGTGACAGTATTACCCCTTATCTGTAGGGCACAGGAATACAGCAGGTATAGGGTGTCACAGGACAGCGGGGGACGGGTGACAGCGTTACCCCTTATCTGTAGGGCACAGGAATACAGCAGGTATAGGGTGTCACAGGACAGCGGGGGATGGGTGACAGTGTTACCTCTTATCTGTAGGACACAGGAATACAGCAGGTATAGGGTGTCACAGGGCAGCGGGGGACGGGTGACAGCGTTACCCCTTATCTGTAGGGCACAGGAATACAGCAGGTATATGGTGTCACAGGACAGCGGGGGGACGGGTGACAGTATTACCCCTTATCTGTAGAACACAGGAATACAGAAGGTATCGGGTGTCACAGGACAGCGGGGGACGGGTGACAGCGTTACCCTTTATCTGTAGGACACAGGAATACAGCAGGTATAGGGTGTCACAGGACAGCGGGGGACGGGTGACAGCGTTACCCCTTATCTGTAGGGCACAGGAATACAGCAGGTATAGGGTGTCACAGGACAGCGGGGGATGGGTGACAGCGTTACCCCTTATCTGTAGGATACAGGAATACAGCAGGTATAGGGTGTCACAGGACAGCGGGGGACGGGTGACAGCGTTACCCCTTATCTGTAGGACACAGGAATACAGCAGGTATAGGGTGTCACAGGACAGCGGGGGACGGGTGACAGCGTTACCCCTTATCTGTAGGACACAGGAATACAGCAGGTATAGGGGTGTCACAGGACAGCGGGGGACGGGTGACAGCGTTACCCCTTATCTGTAGGACACAGGAATACAGCAGGTATAGGGTGTCACAGGACAGCGGGGGACGGGTGACAGCGTTACCCCTTATCTGTAGGACACAGGAATACAGCAGGTATAGGGTGTCACAGGACAGCGGGGGACGGGTGACAGCGTTACCCCTTATCTGTAGGACACAGGAATACAGCAGGTATAGGGTGTCACAGGACAGCGGGGGACGGGTGACAGCGTTACCCCTTATCAGTAGGACACAGGAATACAGCAGGTATAGGGTGTCACAGGACAGCGGGGGACGGGTGACAGCGTTACCCCTTATCTGTAGGACACAGGAATACAGCAGGTATAGGGGTGTCACAGGACAGCAGGGGACGGGTGACAGCGTTACCCCTTATCTGTAGGGCACAGGAATACAGCAGGTATAGGGTGTACAGGAAAGCGGAGGACAGGTGACAGCGTTACCCCTTATCTGTAGGACACAGGAATACAGCAGGTATAGGGTGTCACAGGACAGCGGGGGACGGGTGACAGCGTTACCCCTTATCTGTAGGACACAGGAATACAGCAGGTATAGGGTGTACAGGAAAGCGGAGGACAGGTGACAGCGTTACCCCTTATCTGTAGGGCACAGGAATACAGCAGGTATATGGTGTCACAGGACAGCGGGGGACGGGTGACAGTATTACCCCTTATCTGTAGGACACAGGAATACAGCAGGTATAGGGTGTCACAGGACAGCGGGGGACGGGTAACAGCGTTACCCCTTATCTGTAGGACACAGGAATACAGCAGGTATAGGGTGTCACAGGACAGCGGGGGACGGGTGACAGCGTTACCTCTTATCAGTAGGACACAGGAATATAGCAGGTATAGGGTGTCACAGGACAGCGGGGGACGGGTGACAGCGTTACCCCTTATCTGTAGGACACAGGAATATAGCAGGTATAGGGTGTCACAGGACAGCGGGGGACGGGTGACAGCGTTACCCCTTATCTGTAGGACACAGGAATATAGCAGGTATAGGGTGTCACAGGACAGCGGGGGACGGGTGACAGCGTTACCCCTTATCTGTAGGGCACAGGAATACAGCAGGTATAGGGTGTCACAGGACAGCGGGGGACGGGTGACAGCGTTACCCCTTATCTGTAGGACACAGGAATATAGCAGGTATAGGGTGTCACAGGACAGCGGGGGACGGGGTGACAGCATTACCCCTTATCTGTAGGACACAGGAATACAGCAGGTATAGGGTGTCACAGGACAGCGGGGGACGGGTGACAGCGTTACCCCTTATCTGTAGGACACAGGAATACAGCAGGTATAGGGGTGTCACAGGACAGCGGGGGACGGGTGACAGCGTTACCCCTTATCTGTAGGACACAGGAATACAGCAGGTATAGGGGTGTCACAGGACAGCAGGGGACGGGTGACAGCGTTACCCCTTATCTGTAGGGCACAGGAATACAGCAGGTATAGGGTGTCACAGGACAGCGGGGGACGGGTGACAGCGTTACCCCTTATCTGTAGGACACAGGAATACAGCAGGTATAGGGGTGTCACAGGACAGCGGGGGACGGGTGACAGCGTTACCCCTTATCTGTAGGGCACAGGAATACAGCAGGTATAGGGTGTCACAGGACAGCGGGGGACGGGTGACAGCGTTACCCCTTATCTGTAGGACACAGGAATACAGCAGGTATAGGGGTGTCACAGGACAGCGGGGGACGGGTGACAGCGTTACCCCTTATCTGTAGGGCACAGGAATACAGCAGGTATAGGGTGTCACAGGACAGCGGGGGACGGGTGTCAGCGTTACCCCTTATCTGTAGGACACAGGAATATAGCAGGTATAGGGTGTCACAGGACAGCGGGGGACGGGGTGACAGCGTTACCCCTTATCTGTAGGACACAGGAATACAGCAGGTATAGGGTGTCACAGGACAGCGGGGGACGGGTGACAGCGTTACCCCTTATCTGTAGGACACAGGAATACAGCAGGTATAGGGTGTCACAGGACAGCAGGGGACGGGTGACAGCGTTACCCCTTATCTGTAGGGCACAGGAATACAGCAGGTATAGGGTGTCACAGGACAGCGGGGGACGGGTGACAGCGTTACCCCTTTTCTTTATCATCCACTAGGGGTCACTGGAGTACTCTTGGGATATGGACGGGCGTAGCCGAACAAGGGCACTGAATATTTAAATTTAGGACCCTCCCCCCCCTCCATATCCCCGAGTACCTCAGTGTACGACCTCAGTGTTTTTTCGGTGCTCACAGCACGAACAAGGCTTGTGGTATATCCACACTTGGATTTAAATTTTTACTTTTTATTTTTACACTTAGCACATCCCTTCCCAGTTTCTGGAAAAACATGGGTCCGGGATAGTGCCGCTGCACGGGCAGCGAATGGCGTGTCGGTCCTCACAAAGAGCACCCTCACAGCCACAGGCGCTACAAGGCAGCGCATGGCGTGTCGGTCCTCACAAAGAGCACCCTCACAGCCACAGGCAGACTGTCTCCTACTGCAACTGGACGGAGATTACAAGCCCGTCACAGCCAGGAGGAGAGCTGAAAACTGGACGGTGCTTACAGTAAGAAGCCCCGTCACAGCCAGGATGGAAGCCCCGTCACAATCTGGACGGAGCTTACAGAAGTAAGGTATGGTGAGGTCAGGGCGGTCAGCTCACGCTGCCGCCCTGCTGTGTGCGTGTTAACTGTACAGGGAGCTGGCCGCCGCTGAGCACGCCGCTGACGGGTCCCGCTGAAGCAATGAAGCCTTACATTATACGCGCAGAGCGGCCGCACGTCACTCAGACGCCGGCCGCTCTCACTGCTCTGAGGGCCCGCCACCACTACGCAGCGCCGACTCCTTGGCTGAACTAAGCAGAGCGGCCGCACGTCACTCAGACGCCGGCCGCTCTCACTGCTCTGAGGGCCCGCCACCACTACGCAGCGCCGACTCCTTGGCTGAACTAAGCAGAGCGGCCGCACGTCACTCAGACGCCGGCCGCTCTCACTGCTCTGAGGGCCCGCCACCACTACGCAGCGCCGACTCCTTGGCTGAACTAAGCAGAGCGGCCGCACGTCACTCAGACGCCGGCCGCTCTCACTGCTCTGATGCGGCACCGCTATGCCGCACTCTCCGGGCGCTCATCTAAACAGAGCGGCCGCACGTCACTCAGACGCCGGCCGCTCTCACTGCTCTGATGCGGCACCGCTATGCCGCACTCTCCGGGCGCTCATCTAAACATAGCGGCCGCACGTCACTCAGACGCCGGCCGCTCTCACTGCTCGGATGGCCCGGCACGCCGCCGACACTCTCCTGTGTACTAAAGAGCGGCCGCACGTCAACAAGGACGCCGGCCACTCTCCCAGTGAAACACCGCAGACACAGGGAGACTGTGTACTGCTGAAAGAAGGAGCTTCCGGTCGGCTCCCCGGCGCTAGATACAGGCTCTCCTGCTCTCCCTGCACCCGATCCCCGTACGCTGCAGGTAACATGGGGATGCAGGGGGGGGAAGGGGAGGGGGAATAATACCCATAGCAGCAGCAAAGGCTGCATGGGTTCAAGCAGCGCAGCACTTTAAACAATGTACACTGTGTACTGTGATATACAGCACGTTTTATATATATATAATATATAATAAAGCTTTTGCTGGCATAACTGTCTATAATATCAGTATGAACTGATTATATGTGTAAACACTTTGTATATATATATAATATATATATGAGGCTTTGGCTGGCAATGGGTTATCAGTGGCATAACCTATTGCACGTTTAACCAAGTTTTCTGTTATTTTTGGTTAAGGTTGCAAAATAAATACACGGCAGGCAGTGCTCATATTATTTGACTAAATGCATATATTTTACTGTATCCTACAACTGGGTTATAACTGTATATAAGCATAGTAACTGTATAATAGGCTATTAAGCCTATATATTAAAACTGCAGCAGGTAAACTGTACTGTGATTTTCTGTGGAAGCATGGCATGACGGCCATTTTAATCATTGCTGGTTTTCCAGTTATAATTCCAGACCATACACCTCTACTCCACAAGGAGGCGCAGGGGTGTTAGTGGGAATTTTTACTTCAGGATAATTCTAGAACATTCCTGCCCTACATCTTTAAGCCACCAGAAGGCGCAGGGGTGTTAGTAGGAATTTGGTTCGGGTTTCATGCCCATGTGAACTGCTTTTCACATAAAGAACACTTTAGTTTCCTAATAAATATGCTGTTCAGCAATAACATATATATATATAGATATATATGCCATATAATAATGTTATTAAGGCGTGCAAGTGTCTGTCTGTTGCCTATTATGATGTCTGTCTACATAGCAAATAAGGCTCTAGTGCAGACTAAAAATGTTAACATTGGCAATTCAAATTAAAACAGCGGTAATCGGAGTCTCAGAATAACTCCGCCAGCGCTAACAAAAGACAGTCTTTCCAAAGTGACAATTTTCCTTTGGGTACCAGAGTGTTTATTTCACTAGTCTTATAATTTAATGCACGATTCTATGTCAAATCTCACAC
The DNA here is from genome assembly GCF_028390025.1 of Pseudophryne corroboree. Lineage (NCBI taxonomy): Eukaryota > Metazoa > Chordata > Amphibia > Anura > Myobatrachidae > Pseudophryne > Pseudophryne corroboree. The sequence continues at coordinate 2,374,142 of NC_086447.1, read as the reverse complement.
CGATAACTACAAGTGAGAAGTGTACATTAGTCCAGCATTCAGATAGTGCGGGGTTTTGGACAACCATACATAATCGTTTCCAAAAGTACGCGATCCGCCATTGGTATATGCGTTTCTGTCAAACATTATAAAAACCACAGATACATTTGGGTCACTAGAATCTATGTATGGAACCATGCCGATCACTGTTAAAAGAAGCTGCAGAGTATATCTGTAAAGCTTCTGCTAACGCCGGTTATTTTCATTGTCGCTAGTTAAGTGCGACAAGACCAGAGCTTGTTTGCTCCTAAATTTGATATATGTGTAACGGCATTTTATCCCTTTAGGATATTCTGCCATTAGCGCATACAATACTTGTAACGGCGTTTTATTCCTTTATAAGAAACAGTCACGCCTTGTAACGACAGGACGTTACAGTCAGCAAGCCAGTGGTTTAATGACCTCTTTTACAATTGTGGAAGCGCGTCTTTACATGTTACATTTGCGAGGTTTCAGGACTTCAACTCATACATGTCTCAGCTATTTACAGCTTAAAGTACAAAACTGCCTCTGTCGAACGGTTTGGCAAGTTGTCATTTAGTCTTTGCTGGTTTATAAACCAGGCAGTAGTACGCCAACAGAGTCAGAGTTATTTATTCACCTCTGTTTTAGCAAGACCAAACAGCTCTGTCGCAATATCAAAAGTCATTTACTACAGTAGAAAATGGATTTTCTGCGGTTAGTATTTGCTTATTGGAGCCACAAAATTTGCATAATTGCATTTGATCTTGACAATGCGTATTTACCCAGTCCGGTTTGTTCATCACAGGTTCTAGCGTTTGCAAATCGCCACAACCATTAACCATTTCATATCTACCGTTGCTTATCGCTTTGGGTATTTACCAAAGTGATGTTGGGATGATAGCTCATCTCACATAAGAACTCTGTCTCAACAAAGTTCCTCTAACTTGCGCTACTAAGGTATACTGCGGTAGCAGATCAAGTTCGAAAACAATCGCATCTAATTCCGTCTAAACGATGTCAATGCCTAGGTAAGATGATAAATACGGTAAATCAAAGACTTTTACCTACTACACCAGCAATAACAAATGTACGTCTAGTAATTAGTGCAAAACACGCACACTAGCGGTACATTGGTGTATTCACCTATTAAGAATAAAGATGTGTTTTCAATTTAGTTCGCCACCCTTCACTCGCGTTTCCCACAGAGGGAAAAGGGTGCATATACTCTGGACGACAGTCGCAGAGGGTCAGGATTTGTAGTTAAAATCAGCGACAAAGGTTCTAAAACACGACAGATTGCTGTCGATAAAGGTCCTAGAACTCTGTGCATTTTACAATGCAATACATGATTCGCTTTCAGTCTGACCAGGTATATACTCTGGTTTCTCTTCAGAACGAATAAATCTTTCGCCTTTTACTAAAGATTTCTGTGGAGAGGAACAACCATGAGTTTCAGGTAAATGTTTGATGCCTGTCTCACGCTGGCCTTAAGCAGTCAAACAAGGCAACGGCAGTTGCATACACAACAACCAGTGAGAACCAAGAAGCCGCATGGTAATGCGGCATGTGACTCAAATCCTCAATGGCTTAGAACACCATTATGTGAAAATGTCAAGAGATCATTACGTGAGTGGACATCTGTTAGACAGAGGATCTCACCCGTCAGGATTTGGATCCTGAAAACTGGACATTAAATCCAGAGGTGTTTCATAGGTGAGTCCACAGAAGGGGGTTACCCTCAAGTATACATGATGGCATCTCGCCACAATTACAAAAGCTCAGTATGTGTACAAAACAGATCACAAGGGCAGTGGCGGTGGAGTCTCTCACATTCATGTGGTCATTCAGCATCGTGTATCTGGCTCCACCAGTTTCCGCTGCTCTCTCCGTTGTCAAAACGGCTCATAAGACAGTTGTCACAGTCATACTGGTGGTAGCTCATGGGTTTCGGAGAAGTTTGCTTCTCGAATTTTCAAGGAATACTTGCACACGATCTTGGCCCGCTCATAATACGTCCAACCTGTTACATCAGGGAACGTTAGTTTACCCATAGTTACCTATGTACCTCTTATCTATGTACCGCAGCTGCGGTTGACGGGGTGAGGGTGCAGACCGCCCTCTTAAGAAATTGAGCATTACAGTATCGGTTATACTAACCATGTTACGAAATAGTAAGCCGTTTAAGGCAGCTCATTTTTACAAAATTTCGTGTGCTTACATAGGTTGTAAACCTCGGAAGTTTCCAACATCATCCTTCAAGTAACCCGTATTCTGTTAAACGGGGTGGGATGGAAAACTGCGTTGATCTGCACGAAGAGTGCAGGTATCTGTGTGGTAAACTTATTTTCAAAGACGTTTGCCTCTATTGGCGTCTGTACACATCTTTCTACAAGGTGTCATCAAAGTTCACACTCTATTTATCCCACCTACAGCGCCAGGCGACTTGAAGTTGGGTTCAGATTTCTTACAGTTTTCATATTTTGAACCCTTTCAACAAATGGGAATTAAGTTTCTCACTTTGGAAAACAATTTTCTTATAGCCTTGGCTTCGGCAAGGGTTTTGTTTTCATATTTGGGTGCCTTGTATTCCAAGCCACCGTATTTGAGTTTTCTCATGACAAAGCGGATCTTCGGACGAATCACGCTTTCGTATTCTTCACATCAATATACCAATAGGGGTTCCTGTGTGGACAGCACATTCTAGAATTCTGAATGTGGTACACGCATTACGCGTTTATATATGTCCCGAACGTCAACAGTATGTGATATAAATACGTTGTTTGTTCTCTATGATACTGCCAACTGGGGTTAGCCAGTTTCTTAGCAGACATTATCCAGTTGGGTAATAATAATGACTACAAGTCAGGTTTACTTTAAGGCTAAGTTACAATCGCCTACGTCAGTAATAGCTCATCCCACAGGTTCTGTGGGAATGTCAGACCCAGTGGGTCGTGGAGTGTCTAAAACGCGGCTATATAGCCTTCATGTGCACCATGTTTGTGCACGTTTACACGTTATAAATGGTGGCGCCATCAGCATCTAGCTTTGGGCTGCCTACTGTTACAAGTATCAAACAGCTCTCCCGCCCACGAGGGAAGCTTTGGTACGTCCCAAGAGTACTCCAGTGACCCCTAGTGGATGATAAAGAAAATAGGATTTTGGTACTTACCAGGTAAATCCTTTTCTTTGAATCCATAGGGGGCACTGGACGCCCACCCAGAGCAGTTTTACCTGGGTTGTGTTAAGCTCAAGGGAGCTTAGGGTAACAAGTTTTACTTCATTGATATTAAGCTCAAAGGAGCTTATGGTAACACATTTTCACCGATTGGTTCAAATTATAAAGTTCTATCGGTTATGGTGTCAACTGTTTAGTTGACAGTAAGGTTATGGGTCAACATTGTGTTGTCCGTTATGTTATAGGTATTCTCCATTGTCAACCTCTCTATATCGTTCCTGTTCGCTCAGTAAAAAACACTGAGGTCGTACACTGAGGTACTCGGGGATATGGAGGGGGGGGAGGGTCCTAAATTTAAATATTCAGTGCCCTTGTTCGGCTACGCCCGTCCATATCCCAAGAGTACTCCAGTGCCCCCTATGGATTCAAAGAAAAGGATTTACCTGGTAAGTACCAAAATCCTATTATCTGTAGGACACAGGAATACAGCAGGTATAGGGTGTCACAGAACAGCAGGGGACGGGTGACAGCGTTACCCCTTATCTGTAGGGCACAGGAATACAGCAGGTATAGGGTGTCACAGGACAGCGGGGGACGGGTGACAGCGTTACCCCTTATCTGTAGGACACAGGAATACAGCAGGTATAGGGGTGTCACAGGACAGCGGGGGACGGGTGACAGCGTTACCCCTTATCTGTAGGGCACAGGAATACAGCAGGTATAGGGTGTCACAGGACAGCGGGGGACGGGTGACGGCGTTACCCCTTATCTGTAGGACACAGGAATACAGCAGGTATAGGGGTGTCACAGGACAGCGGGGGATGGGTGACGGCGTTACCCCTTATCTGTAGGACACAGGAATACAGCAGGTATAGGGTGTCACAGGTCAGCGGGGGACGGGTGACAGCGTTACCCCTTATCTGTAGGGCACAGGAATACAGCAGGTATAGGGTGTCACAGGACAGCGGGGGACGAGTGACAGCGTTACACCTTATCTGTAGGACACAGGAATACAGCAGGTATAGGGTGTCACAGGACAGCGGGGGACGGGTGACAGCGTTACCCCTTATCTGTAGGACACAGGAATACAGCAGGTATAGGGTGTCACAGGACAGCGGGGGACGGGTGACAGCGTTACCCCTTATCTGTAGGACACAGGAATACAGCAGGTATAGGGTGTCACAGGACAGCGGGGGACGGGTGACAGCGTTACCCCTTATCTGTAGGACACAGGAATACAGCAGGTATAGGGTGTCACAGGACAGCGGGGGACTGGTGACAGCGTTACCCCTTATCTGTAGGACACAGGAATACAGCAGGTATAGGGTGTCACAGGACAGCGGGGGACGGGTGACAGCGTTACCCCTTATCTGTAGGACACAGGAATACAGCAGGTATAGGGTGTCACAGGACAGCGGGGGATGGGTGACGGCGTTACCCCTTATCTGTAGGACACAGGAATACAGCAGGTATAGGGTGTCACAGGACAGCGGGAGAGTGGTGACAGCGTTACCCCTTATCTGTAGGACACAGGAATACAGCAGGTATAGGGTGTCACAGGACAGCGGGGGACGGGTGACAGCGTTACCCCTTATCTGTAGGACACAGGAATACAGCAGGTATAGGGTGTCACAGGACAGCGGGGGATGGGTGACGGCGTTACCCCTTATCTGTAGGACACAGGAATACAGCAGGTATAGGGTGTCACAGGACAGCGGGAGAGTGGTGACAGCGTTACCCCTTATCTGTAGGACACAGGAATACAGCAGGTATAGGGTGTCGCAGGACAGCAGGGGACGGGTGACAGCGTTACCCCTTATCTGTAGGACACAGGAATACAGCAGGTATAGGGTGTCGCAGGACAGCAGGGGACGGGTGACAGCGTTACCCCTTATCTGTAGGACACAGGAATACAGCAGGTATAGGGTGTCACAGGACAGCGGGGGACGGGTGACAGCGTTACCCCTTATCTGTAGGACACAGGAATACAGCAGGTATAGGGTGTCACAGGACAGCGGGGGACGGGTGACAGCGTTACCCCTTATCTGTAGGACACAGGAATACAGCAGGTATAGGGTGTACAGGACAGCGGGGGAAGGGTGACAGCGTTACCCCTTATCTGTAGGACACAGGAATACAGCAGGTATAGGGTGTCACAGGACAGCGGGGGACGGGTGACAGCGTTACCCCTTATCTGTAGGACACAGGAATACAGCAGGTATAGGGTGTACAGGACAGCGGGGGAAGGGTGACAGCGTTACCCCTTATCTGTAGGACACAGGAATACAGCAGGTATAGGGTGTCACAGGACAGCGGGGGACGGGTGACAGCGTTACCTCTTATCTGTAGGACACAGGAATACAGCAGGTATAGGGTGTCACAGGACAGCGGGGGACGGGTGACAGTGTTACCCCTTATCTGTAGGACACAGGAATATAGCAGGTATAGGGTGTCACAGGACAGCGGGGGACGGGTGACAGCGTTACACCTTATCTGTAGGACACAGGAATACAGCAGGTATAGGGTGTCACAGGACAGCGGGGGACGGGTGACAGCGTTACCCCTTATCTGTAGTACACAGGAATACAGCAGGTATAGGGTGTCACAGGACAGCGGGGGACAGGTGACAGCGTTACCCCTTATCTGTAGGACAGGAATACAGCAGGTATAGGGTGTCACAGGACAGCGGGGGACGGGTGACAGCGTTACCCCTTATCTGTAGGACACAGGAATACAGCAGGTATAGGGTGTCACAGGACAGCGGGGGACGGGTGACAGCGTTTCCCCTTATCTGTAGGACACAGGAATACAGCAGGTATAGGGTGTCACAGGACAGCGGGGGACGGGTGACAGTGTTACACCTTATCTGTAGGACACAGGAATACAGCAGGTATAGGGTGTCACAGGACAGCGGGGGACGGGTGACAGTGTTACCCCTTATCTGTAGGACACAGGAATACAGCAGGTATAGGGTGTCACAGGACAGCGGGGGACGGGTGACAGTGTTACCCCTTATCTGTAGGACACAGGAATACAGCAGGTATAGGGTGTCACAGGACAGCGGGGGACGGGTGACAGTGTTACCCCTTATCTGTAGGACACAGGAATACAGCAGGTATAGGGTGTCACAGGACAGCGGGGGACGGGTGACAGTGTTACCCCTTATCTGTAGGACACAGGAATACAGCAGGTATAGGGTGTCACAGGACAGCGGGGGACGGGTGACAGTGTTACCCCTTATCTGTAGGACACAGGAATACAGCAGGTATAGGGGTGTCACAGGACAGCGGGGGACGGGTGACCGCGTTACCCCTTATCTGTAGGACACAGGAATACAGCAGGTATAGGGTGTACAGGACAGCGGGGGACAGGTGACAGCGTTACCCCTTATCTGTAGGACACAGGAATACAGCAGGTATCGGGTGTCACATGCAGATTAGACGGTCTTCCGTGCCGCTGCCTGTGACGCAGTGTAATGTGACGGCCGGCAGATGTGCCCGCTCTCAGCCTGGCATCACTCATCACATACTGATCCGCTTTCTGCCTCCGCAGTGTCGCAGGGAAGGGCATCCTCGCCGGCCACGCCGATGGCTCCATTGTGCGTTACTTCCTCGATGATGAAGGTTCCGGCGAGTCTCAGGTATAACGGATGGATGCGTGTGGTTGTAGTATGTCCTCCTGTGTATACAGGAACACGGGGGGAGATGTATGAAGCGGTGAGAAGAGTGGAGAAGTTGCCCGTGGTAACCAATCTGCTGCTTCCTATCATTTTATATATGCACTTGATAAATGAAAGCTTAGAGCGGAGGCCCATCCAGCCTCCCCTTCCTTATCCTATAGATAACCTCAGCCCTATATGATCAGTATCTCTGTGTAAGGATCCTTATGTCTATCCCATGTATGTTTACATCGCTCTGCTGTCTTATCCTCTACCACCTCTGATGGGAGGCTATTCCACGTGTCCACTACCCTTTCTGTGAAGCCATTTCTCCTCCTATTCCCCTGAACCTCCCCCCCTCCAGTCTCAGTGCATGTCCTCGTGTCCTATTACTTCTCTTCATTTGGAGACTGTTCCACTCCTGGACTTTGGTAAAACCCCTGATATATGCAACAGTCTCTATCATGTTCCCCCTTTCCCTTCTCTGCTCCACACTATACATATTGGGATTTCCTAGTCTCCCCGGGTTAGTTGTGTGATGTAGGCCATGCACCATGTTAGTTGCCCTTCTTTGTGCACTCTCTAATGTATTACTATACTTTTGAAGATATGGCCTCCAGAACTGGACACAGTATTCTAGATGAGGCCGTACCAATGACCTATACAGTGACATTATTACTTCTCTCTGCTGCTGACTCCTCTCCCTATGCACCAAGCATCTGACTAGTCTTCCTCATTGCCTTGTTACATTGCTTTCCTGCCTTTAAGTCACCTGAAATAGTGACTCCTAGATCCCTTTCCTCCTCAGTAGTTTCCAGTATAGTGCCATTAATACTATATTTATCCTTTGTCACCTGAAATAGTTACTCCTAGATCCCTTTCCTCCTCAGTAGTCCCCAGTATAGTGCCATTAATACTATATTTATCCTTTATGTCACCTGAAATAGTGACTCCTAGATCCCTTTCCTCCTCAGTAGTCCCCAGTATAGTGCCATTAATACTATATTTATCCTTTATGTCACCTGAAATAGTGACTCCTAGATCCCTTTCCTCCTCTGTAGTATCCAGTATAGTGCCATTAATACTATATTTATCCTTTATGTCACCTGAGATAGTGACTCCTAGATCCCTTTCCTCCTCAGTAGTTCCCAGTATAGTGCCATTAATACTATATTTATCCTTTATGTCACCTGAAATAGTGACTCCTAGATCCCTTTCCTCCTCAGTAGTTCCAGTATAGCGCCATTATTACTATATTTATCCTTTATGTCACCTGAAATAGTGACTCCTAGATCCCTTTCCTCCTCAGTAGTTTCCAGTATAGTGCCATTATTACTATATTTATCCTTTATGTCACCTGAAATAGTGACTCCTAGATCCCTTTCCTCCTCAGTAGTTTCCAGTATAGTGCCATTAATACTATATTTATCCTTTATGTCACCTGTAATAGTGACTCCTAGATCCCTTTCCTCCTCAGTAGTTCCCAGTATAGTGCCATTAATACTATATTTATCCTTTATGTCACCTGAAATAGTGACTCCTAGATCCCTTTCCTCCTCAGTAGTTCCAGTATAGTGCCATTAATACTATATTTATCCTTTGTCACCTGAGATAGTGACTCCTAGATCCCTTTCCTCCTCAGTAGTTCCAGTATAGTGCCATTAATACTATATTTATCCTCTGTCACCTGAGATAGTGACTCCTAGATCCCTTTCCTCCTCAGTAGTTTCCAGTATAGTGCCATTAATACTATATTTATCCTTTATGTCACCTGAAATAGTGACTCCTAGATCCCTTTCCTCCTCAGTAGTTTCTAGTATAGTGCTATTAATACTATATTTATCCTTTATGTCACCTGAAATAGTGACTCCTAGATCCCTTTCCTCCTCAGTAGTGTCCAGTATAGTGCCATTATACTATATTTATCCTTTGTTACCTGAAATAGTGACTCCTAGATCCCTTTCCTCCTCAGTAGTTCCAGTATAGTGCCATTAATACTATATTTATCCTTTGTCACCTGAGATAGTGACTCCTAGATCCCTTTCCTCCTCAGTATTTCCCAGTATAGTGCCATTAATACTATATTTATCCTCTATGTCACCTGAAATAGTGAATCCTAGATCCCTTTCCTCCTCAGTAGTTTCCAGTATAGTGCCATTAATACTATATTTATCCTATATGTCACCTGAAATAGTGACTCCTAGATCCCTTTCCTCCTCAGTAGTTTCCAGTATAGTGCCATTAATACTATATTTATCCTCTATGTCACCTGAGATAGTGATTCCTAGATCCCTTTCCTCCTCAGTAGTTTCCAGTATAGTGTCATTAATACTATATATATCCTTTATGTCACCTGAAATAGTGACTCCTAGATCCCTTTCCTCCTCAGTAGTTTCCAGTATAGTGTCATTAATACTATATATATCCTTTATGTCACCTGAAATAGTGACTCCTAGATCCCTTTCCTCCTCAGTAGTTTCCAGTATAGTGCCATTATTACTATATTTATCCTTTATGTCACCTGAAATAGGGACTCCTAGATCCCTTTCCTCCTCAGTAGTTTCCAGTATAGTGCCATTAATACTATATTTATCCTTTATGTCACCTGAAATAGTGACTCCTAGATCCCTTTCCTCCTCAGTAGTTTCCAGTATAGTGCCATTAATACTATATTTATCCTTTGTCACCTGAGATAGTGATTCCTAGATCCCTTTCCTCCTCAGTAGTTTCCAGTATAGTGCCAGTAATACTATATTTATCCTTTGTCACCTGAGATAGTGACTCCTAGATCCCTTTCCTCCTCGGTAGTTTCCAGTATAGTGACATTAATACTATATTTCTCTAACGTCCTAAGTGGATGCTGGGGACTCCGTAAGGACCATGGGGAATAGCGGCTCCGCAGGAGACTCGGCACATCTAAAGAAAGCTTTAGGACTATCTGGTGTGCACTGGCTCCTCCCCCTATGACCCTCCTCCAAGCCTCAGTTAGATCTCTGTGCCCGAACGAGAAGGGTGCACACTAGGGGCTCTCCTGAGCTTCTTAGTGAAAGTTTTAGTTTAGGTTTTTTTATTTTCAGTGAGACCTGCTGGCAACAGGCTCACTGCATCGAGGGACTAAGGGGAGAAGAAGCGAACTCACCTGCGTGCAGAGTGGATTGGGCTTCTTAGGCTACTGGACATTAGCTCCAGAGGGACGATCACAGGCCCAGCTTGGATGGGTCCCAGAGCCGCGCCGCCGGCCCCCTTACAGAGCCAGAAGGCAGAAGAGGTCCGGAAAATCGGCGGCAGAAGACGTCCTGTCTTCAACAAGGTAGCGCACAGCACTGCAGCTGTGCGCCATTGCTCTCAGCACACTTCACACTCCGGTCACTGAGGGTGCAGGGCGCTGGGGGGGGCGCCTTGAGACGCAATAATAAACACCTTGGATGGCAAAAAATGCATCACATATAGCTCCTGGGCTATATGGATGCATTTAACCCCTGCCAAAATACATAAAAAAACGGGAGATAAGGCCGCCGATAAGGGGGCGGAGCCTATCTCATCAGCACACTGGCGCCATTTTCCCTCACAGCTCTGTTGGAGGGAAGCTCCCTGGCTCTCCCCTGCAGTCACTACACTACAGAAAGGGTTAAAAAAGAGAGGGGGGCACAAATTAGGCGCAGTATTAACTATACAGCAGCTATAAGGGGAAAAACACTTATATAAGGTTATCCCTGTATATATATAGCGCTCTGGTGTGTGCTGGCAAACTCTCCCTCTGTCTCCCCAAAGGGCTAGTGGGGTCCTGTCCTCTATCAGAGCATTCCCTGTGTGTGTACTGTATGTCGGTACTTTTGTGTCGACATGTATGAGGAGAAAAATGATGTGGAGACGGAGCAGATTGCCTGTAATAGTGATGTCACCCCCTAGGGGGTCGACACCTGAGTGGATGAACTGTTGGAAGAAATTACGTGACAGTGTCAGCTCTGTATAAAAGACAGTGGTTGACATGAGACAGCCGGCTCCTCAGCTTGTGCCTGTCCAGACGTCTCATAGGCCGTCAGGGGCTCTGAAGCGCCCGTTACCTCAGATGGCAGATATAGACGCCGACACGGATACTGACTCCAGTGTCGACTGTGAAGAGACAAATGTGACTTCCAGTAGGGCCACACGTTACATGATTGAGGCAATGAAAAATGTTTTACACATTTCTGATAATACGAGTACCACCAAAAAGGGGTATTATGTTCGGTGAGGAAAAACTACCTGTAGTTTTCCTGAATCTGAGAAATTAAATGAGGTGTGTGATGATGCGTGGTTTTCCCCCGATAACAACTGATAATTTCTAAAATGTTATTGGCATTATATCCTTTCCCGCCAGAGGTTAGGGTGCGTTGGGAAACACCCCCTAGGGTGGATAAAGCGCTCACACGCTTGTAAGGGCTCTATCCTCTCCTGAGATGGCCGCCCTTAAGGATCCTGCTGATAGAAAGCAGGAGGGTATCCTAAAATGTATTTACACACATACTGGTGTTATACTGCGACCAGCAATCGCCTCAGCCTGGATGTGCAGTGCTGGGTTGGCGTGGTCGGATTCCCTGACTGAAAATATTGATACCCTAGATAGGGACAGTATATTTTTGCCTATAGAGCATTTGAAAGATGCATTTCTATATATGCGTGATGCACAGCGGAATATTTGCCGACTGGCATCAAGTCTAAGTGCGTTGTCCATTTCTACCAGTAGAGGGTTATGGACACGTCAGTGGTCAGGTGATGCGTATTCCAAACGGCATTTGGAAGTATTGCCTTATTAAGGGGAGGAGTTATTTGGGGTCGGTCTTTCAGACCTGGTGGCCACGGCAACAGCTGGGAAATCCACGTTTGTACCCCAGGTCGCCTCTCAACATGAGAAGACGCCGTATTATCAGGCGCTGTCTTTTCGTGGATAAGCGGGCAAAAGGTTCCTCATTTCTGCCCCGTGACAGAGGGAGAGGAAAAAGGCTGCAGAAATCAGCCAGTTCCCAGGAACAGAAACCCTCTACCGCCTCTGCCAAGCCCTCAGTATACGCTGGGGCTTTACAAGCAGAATCAGGCACGGTGGGGGGCCCGTCTCAATGAATTTCAGCGCGCAGTGGGCTCACTCGCAAGTAGACCCCTGGATACTTCAGGTGATATCTCAGGGGTACAAATTAGAATTCGAGACGTCTCCCCCTCGCCGTTTCCTAAAGTCGGCTTTACCGATGTCTCCTTCTGACAGGGAGACAGTTTTGGAAGCCATTCACAAGCTGTATTCCCAGCAGGTGATAATCAAGATACCCCTCCTGCAACAGGGAACGGGGTATTATTCCACACTGTTGTGGTACCGACGCCGGACGGCTCGGTGAGACCGATTCTAAATCTAAAATCTTTGAACACTTACATACAGAGGTTCAAATTCAAGATTGAGTCACTCAGAGCAGTGATTGCGAACCTGGAAGAAGGGGACTACATGATGTCTCGGGACATCAAGGATGCTTACCTTCATGTCAAAATTTACCCTTCTCACCAAGGGTACCTCAGGTTTATGGTACAGAACTGTCACTATCAGTTCAGACGCTGCCGTATGGATGGTCCACGGCACCCCGGGTCTTTACCAAGGTAATGGCCGAAATGATGATATTCCTTCAAAGGAAGGGAATTTTAGTTATCCCTTACTTGGACAATTCCCTGATAAGGGTAAGATCCAGGGAACAGTTGGAGGTCGGTGTAGCACTATCTCAGGTAGTGTTGCTGCAGCACGGTTGGATTCTCAATATTCCAAAATCGCAGCTGGTTCCGACGACACGTCTTCTGTTCTTAGGGATGATCCTGGACACAGTCAAGAAAAAGGTGTTTCTCCCGGAGGAGAAAGCCAGGGAGTTATCCGAGCTAGTCAGGAACCTCCTAAAACCGAGCCAAGTCTCAGTGCATCAATGCACAAGGGTTCTGGGTAAAATGGTGGCTTCCTACGAAGCAATCCCATTCGGCAGATTCCACGCAAGAACTTTCCAGTGGGACCTGCTGGACAAATGGTCCGGGTCGCATCTTCAGATGCATCAGCGGATAACCCTGTCACCAAGGACAAGGGTGTCCCTCCTGTGGTGGTTGCAGAGTGCTCATCTTCTAGAGGGCCGCAGATTCGGCATTCAGGACTTGGTCCTGGTAACCACGGATGCCAGCCTGTGAGGCTGGGGAGCAGTCACACAGGGAAGGAATATCCAGGACTTATGGTCAAGCCTGGAGACATCACTTCACATAAATATCCTGAAGCTAAGGGACATTTACAATGCTCTAAGCTTAGCAAGACCTCTGCTTCAAGGTCAGCCGGTGTTGATCCAGTCGGACAACATCACGGCAGTCACCCACGTAAACAGACAGGGTGGCACAAGAAGCAGGAGGGCAATGGCAGAAGCTGCAAGGATTCTTCGCTGGGCGGAAAATCATGTGATAGCACTGTCAGCAGTATTCATTCCGGGAGTGGACAACTGGGAAGCAGACTTCCTCAGCACGACCTCCACCCGGGAGAGTGGGGACTTCACCCAGAAGTCTTCCACATGATTATAAACCGTTGGGAAAAACTCGACAGGTATTGCGCCAGGTCAAGGGACCCTCAGGCAATAGCTGTAGACGCTCTGGTAACACCGTGGGTGTACCAGTCAGGGTATGTGTTCCCTCCTCTGCCTCTCATACCCAAGGTACTGAGATTGATAAGATGGTGAGGAGTAAGCACTATATTCGTGGCTCCGGATTGGCCAAGAAGGACTTGGTAACCGGAACTTCAAGAGATGCTCACGGAGGATCCGTGGCCTCTACCTCTAAGAAGGGACCTGCTCCAGCAAGGACCCTGTCTGTTCCAAGACTTACCGCGGCTGCGTTTGACGGCATGGCGGTTGAACGCCGGATCCTGAAGGAAAAAAGGCATTCCGGATGAAGTCATCCCTATCCTGATCAAAGCCAGGAAGGATGTAACCGCAAAAACATTATCACCGCAATTGGCGAAAATATGTTGCGTGGTGCGAGGCCAGTAAGGCCCGACGGTGGAAATTCAACTGGGTCGATTCCTACATTTCCTGCAAACAGGAGTGTCTATGGGCCTGAAATTGGGGTCCATTAAGGTTCAAATTTCGGCCCTGTCAATTTTCTTCCAAAAAGAACTAGCTTCAGTCCCTGAAGTTCAGACGTTTGTAAAAGGGGTACTGCATATACAGCCTCCTTTTGTGCCTCCAGTGGCACTTTGGGATCTCAATTTAGTTTTGGGTTCCAAAAGTCACATTGGTTTGAACCACTTAAATCTGTGGAGTTAAAATATCTCACATGGAAAGTGGTCATGCTGTTGGCCCTGGCCTGGGCCAGGCGCGTGTCAGAATTGGCGGCTTTATCCTGAAAAAGCCCTTATCTGATGTTCCATTCGGACAGGGCGGAATTGAGGACTCGTCCTCAGTTTCTCCCTAAGGTGGTTTCAGCGTTTCACCTGAACCAACCTATTTGTGGTGCCTGCGGCTACTAGGGACTTGGAGGACTCCAAGTTGCTAGACGTTGTCAGGGCCCTGAAAATATATGTTTCCAGGAGGGCTGGAGTCAGGAAATCTGACTCGCTGTTTATCCTGTATGCACCCAACAAGCTGGGTGCTCCTGCTTCTAAGCAGACTATTGCTCGTTGGATTTGTAGTACAATTCAGCTTGCACATTCTGTGGCAGGCCTGCCACAGCCAAAAATCTGTAAATGCCCACTCCACAAGGAAGGTGGGCTCATCTTGGGCGGCTGCCCGAGGGGTCTCGGCTTTACAACTTTGCCGAGCAGCTACTTGGTCAGGAGCAAATACGTTTGTAAAATTCTACAAAATTGATATCCTGGCTGAGGAGGACCTGGAGTTCTCTCATTTGGTGCTGCAGAGTCATCCGCACTCTCCCGCCCGTTTGGGAGCTTTGGTATAATCCCCATGGTCCTTACGGAGTCCCCAGCATCCACTTAGGACGTTAGAGAAAATAAGAATTTACTTACCGATAATTCTATTTCTCATAGTCCGTAGTGGATGCTGGGCGCCCATCCCAAGTGCGGATTGTCTGCAATACTTGTACATAGTTATTGTTACAAAAATCGGGTTATTATTGTTGTGAGCCATCTTTCAGAGGCTCATCTGTTATCATGCTGTTAACTGGGTTCAGATCACAGGTTATACGGTGTGATTGGTGTGGCTGGTATGAGTCTTACCCGGGATTCAAAATCCTTCCTTATTGTGTACGCTCGTCCGGGCACACTATCCTAACTGAGGCTTGGAGGAGGGTCATAGGGGGAGGAGCCAGTGCACACCAGATAGTCCTAAAGCTTTCTTTAGATGTGCCCAGTCTCCTGCGGAGCCGCTATTCCCCATGGTCCTTACGGAGTCCCCAGCATCCACTACGGACTATGAGAAATAGAATTATCGGTAAGTAAATTCTTATTTTATCCTTTATGTCACCTGAGATAGTGACTCCTAGATCCCTTTCCTCCTCAGTGTTTCCAGTATAGTGCCATTATTACTATATTTATCCTTTATGTCACCTGAAATAGTGACTCCTAGATCCCTTTCCTCCTCAGTAGTTTCCAGTATAGCGCCATTAATACTATATTTATCCTTTATGTCATCTGAAATAGTGACTCCTAGATCCCTTTCCTTCTCAGTAGTTTCCAGTATAGCACCAATAATACTATATTTATCCTTTATGTCACCGGAGATAGTGACTCCTAGATCCCTTTCCTCCTCAGTAGTTTCCAGTATAGGGCCATTAATACTATATTTATCCTTTATGTCACCTGAAATAGTGACTCCTAGATCCCTTTCCTCCTCAGTAGTTTCCAGTATAGCACCAATAATACTATATTTATCCTTTGTCACCTGAAATAGTGACTCCTAGATCCCTTTCCTCCTCAGTAGTTTCCAGTATAGTGCCATTAATACTATATTTATCCTTTATGTCATCTGAAATAGTGACTCCTAGATCCCTTTCCTTCTCAGTAGTTTCCAGTACAGCACCAATAATACTATATTTCTCTGACGTCCTAGTGGATGCTGGGAACTCCGTAAGGACCATGGGGAATAGCGGCTCCGCAGGAGACTGGGCACAATTAAAGAAAGCTTTAGGTCACCTGGTGTGCACTGGCTCCTCCCACTATGACCCTCCTCCAAGCCTCAGTTAGATTTTGTGCCCGGCCGAGGTTGGATGCACACTAGGGGCTCTCCTGAGCTTCTAGAAAAAAAGTATATAATTAGGTTTTTTATTTTACAGTGAGACTGTCTGTGCTGTGACAGCGCATCGCACAGCTCCGTCCATTATATTCAATGGTGGGAACTTTGCGGCTAGCGGTGAGGTCACCCGCCGGTCAGCGGCTGACCGCGGGTAACCCCACCGCTGACGGCAAAGTTCCCACCATTGAAACTAATGGACCGAGCTGTGCGATGCGCTGTCACAGCACAGACAGCGCACAGCCAATCAGGTGAGCGCCACGGAAGTAGCGCTTCCTGATTGGCTGAAGGGACTTCAGTGACAGGAGTTACGTGGTGTCCCGGCATTCGGGGTAAGGGGTCTCATGTGTCAGCATGGGACCCCTTTCAGTCCGGTGGTCCGTGTGTCCGTTTTCTTTTTTTGCCAAGTACGTGGATTTATCTCTGGACCCTGGCTGAGGTGAGTATATTGAACTTTTCTTTTCAGGTATCCGTGGATTCTACATGGAGAAGAGGACCGATGTCGGCGTGTGAACATAGGTAAGTATGTGTGTGTCGGCAGTGTGTAATAAAGTTTTACTGTCATGGTGTCTGTGTCCTGTTTTTATTTGGGTATTTTTTTTCCAGTTGTACTACAGGTACCAGCGGGCCCGTTTTTCTCCCGCATGCTGGTACTTATGGTTCTCCAAGTACCAGCTTGCGGGGGAGGCTTGCTGGGACTTGTAGTACTACTGGAAAAAACAATATTCTTGTCATTTTACTCAAGGCTATCAGCCTCCCATCCGCAGCCCTTGGATGGGGGGGACAGCCTCGGGCTTCACCCCTGGCCCTTGGGTGGCTGGGGGGGGGGACCCCTTGATTGAAGGGGTCCCCACTCCCCCAGGGTACCCCGGCCAGGGGTGACTAGTTGGATATTTAATGCCACGGCCGCAGGGCACTGTATAAAAGTGACCCCCGGCTGTGGCATTATCTGTCCAGCTAGTGGAGCCCGATGCTGGTGTGAAAAATACGGGGGACCCCTGCTCGTTTTGTCCCCCGTATTTTTTGCACCAGCACCAGGCGCAGAGCCCGGTGCTGGTTTTAAAAATACGGGGGATCCCTGCCCAATTTTTCCCCGCATTTTTAGAACCAGGACCAGCTCGAAGAGCCCGAGGCTGGTTATGCTTTGGAGGGGGGACCCCACGCCATTTTTTTTTTTAAATTTTTCCGTTCCAGCACTAAAAAAATATATATATATTTTAAAAAATATATAAATAATACTTGTGCCTCCCAAAAAAAAAAAAAAAGTACCTAATCCCTTCTAATATAAATAGATATGCTATTCCCAAAAAAAAAAAACACCAAAAAAAACATGTTTAAATTTTTTTTTATTGTTTTCACCCTCCAAAGTGTGGCGGATTGAAAATGACGAATTTACTGTCTAAAAGCACTGCTGTCGAATTTCCAAACTTGAATTGAATATGCTTTTGTCGAATTGCAGCACTTGTATCATTGCAGAAAAGTCGAATTTGCAAAAAGTCGAATTTCAAAAAGTCGAATTTTGAAAGTCCGTTTTTTTGACGGAAAGCACTGAATTGCATTGACGATTTTTTTTTTTTTTTTGGCGAAAATGACCCGAAATTCGACAATTTCGGGAATTCGACCGCAATTGCATATACCCCATAGTGTCATAATACTAGATTTATCCTTTATGTCACCTGTAATAGTGACTCCTAGATCCCTTTCCTCCTCAGTAGTTTCCAGTATAGTGCCATTAATACTATATTTATCCTTTGTCACCTGAAATAGTGACTCCTAGATCCCTTTCCTCCTCAGTAGTTCCCAGTATAGTGCCATTAATACTATATTTATCCTTTATGTCACCTGAAATAGGGACTCCTAGATCCCTTTCCTCCTCAGTAGTCCCCAGTATAGTGCCATTAATACTATATTTATCCTTTATATCACCTGAGATAGTGACTCCTAGATCTATTTCCTCCTCAGTAGTTTCCAGTATAGTGCCATTAATACTATATTTCTCTAACGTCCTAGTGGATGCTGGGACTCCGTCAGGACCATGGGGATTAGCGGGCTCCGCAGGAGACAGGGCACATCTAAAAAAGCTTTTAGGTCACATGGTGCGTACTGGCTCCTCCCCCTATGACCCTCCTCCAAGCCTCAGTTAGGTTTTTGTGCCCGTCCGAGAGGGTGCAATCTAGGTGGCTCTCCTAAAGAGCTGTTTAGAAAAGTTTTTTTTTAGGTTTCAATCTCAGTGATTCCTGCTGGCAACAGGATCACTGCATCGAGGGACTTAGGGGAGAGATTTCCAACTCACCTGCGTGCAGGATGGATTGGAGTCTTAGGCTACTGGACACTTAGCTCCAGAGGGAGTCGGAACACAGGTCAGCCTGGGGTTCGTCCCGGAGCCGCGCCGCCGATCCCCCTTACAGACGCTGAAGAGACGGCAGAACGGAGGTCCGGAAAGCAGGCGGCAGAAGACTCCTCAGTCTTCTTGAAGGTAGCGCACGGCAGCTGTGCGCCATTGTTGTCACACGGCTCACTGACTCAGTCACGGAGGGTGCAGGGCGCTGCTGGGGGCGCCCTGGGCAGCAATATAATTACCTTTAGTGGCAAAATAAATACATCACATATAGCCATTAAGGCTATATGTATGTATTTTAACCCAGGCCAGTTTCTTAAAAACCGGGGAAAAGCCCGCCGAAAAAGGGGCGGAGCTTATTCTCCTCAGCACTCAGCGCCATTTTCCTGCTCAGCTCCGCTGGTGAGGAAGGCTCCCAGGTCTCTCCCCTGCACTGCACTACAGAAACAGGGTAACAAAGAGAAGGGGGGCATAAATTGGCGATATTTATATATTAAGAGCGCATATATAGTAAACAACACCTTCTAGGGTTGTTTATATACATTTATAGCGCTTTTGGTGTGTGCTGGCAAACTCTCCCTCTGTCTCCCCAAAGGGCTAGGGGGTCCTGTCTTCGATTAGAGCATTCCCTGTGTGGCTGCTGTGTGTCGGTACGTGTGTGTCGACATGTATGAGGACGATGTTGGTGTGGAGGCAGAGCAATTGCCGATGATGGTAATGTCACCCCCTAGGGAGTCGACACCGGAATGGATGGCTTTAGTTATGGAATTACGTGATAATGTCAGCACATTACAAAAGTCAGTTGACGAAATAAGACGCCCGGCAAACCAGTTAGTACCGGTTCAGGCGTCTCAGACACCGTCAGGGGCTGTAAAACGTCCTTTACCTCAGTCAGTCGACACGGGTACCGACACAGATGAATCTAGTGTCGACGGTGAAGAAACAAACGTATTTTCCAATAGGGCCACACGTTATATGATCACGGCAATGAAGGAGGCTTTGCAGATCTCTGATACTGCTGGTACCTCAAAAAGGGGTATTATGTGGGGGGTGAAAAAACTACCTGTATTTTTTCCAGAATCAGAGGAATTGAATGACGTGTGTGATGAAGCGTGGGTTAACCCCGATAGAAAACTGCTAATTTCCAAGAAGTTATTGGCATTATACCCTTTCCCACCAGAGGTTAGGGCGCGCTGGGAAACACCCCCTAGGGTGGATAAGGCGCTCACACGTTTATCAAAGCAAGTGGCGTTGCCGTCTCCTGATACGGCCGCCCTCAAGGATCCAGCAGATAGGAGGCTGGAAACTACACTGAAGAGTATATACACACATACTGGTGTTATACTGCGACCGGCAATAGCCTCAGCCTGGATGTGCAGTGCTGGGGTAGTGTGGTTGGATTCTCTGACTGAAAATATTGATACCCTGGATAGGGACAGTATTTTATTGACTCTAGAGCAATTAAAGGATGCTTTCCTTTATATGCGAGATGCTCAGAGGGATGTTTGTACTCTAGCATCAAGAGTAAGCGCGATGTCCATATCTGCCAGAAGAAGTTTATGGACGCGACAGTGGTCAGGTGATGCGGATTCCAAGAGGCATATGGAAGTATTGCCATATAAAGGAGAGGAATTGTTTGGGGTCGGTCTTTCGGACCTGGTGGCCACGGCAACTGCCGGCAAATCCACTTTTTTACCTCAGACCCCCTCCCAACAGAAAAAGACACCGTCTTTTCAGCCGCAGTCCTTTCGCTCCTATAAAAAGCGACCAAAAGGACAGTCTTATCTGCCGCGAGGCAGAGGAAAGGGTAAGAAAGGGCAGCAAGCAGCCCCTGCCCAGGAACAGAAGCCCGCCCCGGCTTCTACAAAGCCATCAGCATGACGCTGGGGCTTTACAAGCGGACTCAGGAACGGTGGGGGGTCGACTCAAGATTTTCAGCAATCAATGGGTTCACTCACAAGTGGACCCGTGGGTCCTGCAGATAGTATCTCAGGGTTACATGCTGGAGTTCGAAAGGTCTCCCCCTCGCCGGTTCCTAAAGTCTGCTTTACCAACGTCTCCCTCAGAAAGGACGTCGGTTTTGGAAGCCATTCACAAGCTGTATTCTCAGCAGGTGATAGTCAAGGTACCCCTCCTACAACAGGGAAAGGGGTATTATTCCACACTATTTGTGGTACCGAAACCGGACGGTTCGGTAAGGCCTATTCTAAATCTGAAATCCTTGAACCTGTACATAAAGAAATTCAAGTTCAAGATGGAGTCACTCAGAGCAGTGATAGCGAATCTGGAAGAAGGAGACTTCATGGTGTCCTTGGACATAAAAGATGCTTATCTACATGTCCCGATTTACCCCTCACACCAAGGGTATCTCAGGTTCGTGATACAAGACTGTCATTATCAGTTTCAAACGCTGCCGTTTGGGTTGTCCACGGCCCCTCGGGTCTTTACCAAGGTAATGACCGAAATGATGGTTCTTCTACGAAGAAAAGGCGTATTAATTATCCCTTACTTGGACGATCTCCTGATAAGGGCAAAGTCCAGAGAACAGCTGGAAGTCGGTGTAGCGCTAACACAAGTAGTGCTTCAGCAACACGGGTGGATTCTAAATCTTCCAAAATCTCAATTGACCCCGACAACACATCTGCTGTTCCTGGGCATGATTCTGGACACGGTTCAGAAAAAGGTATTTCTCCCGGAAGAGAAAGCAAGGGTGTTATCCGAACTTGTCAAGAACCTCCTAAAACCAGGAACTGTGTCAGTACATCAATGCACAAGAGTCCTGGGAAAGATGGTGGCTTCGTACGAAGCGATTCCATTCGGCAGATTCCATGCACGAACATTTCAGTGGGATCTGCTGGACAAATGGTCCGGATCGCATCTGCACATGCATCAGCGGATAACACTGTCACCGAGAACAAGGTTGTCTCTCCTGTGGTGGTTGCAGACTGCCCATCTGTTAGTGGGCCGCAGATTCGGCATACAGGACTGGGTCCTGGTGACTACGGATGCCAGCCTACGAGGTTGGGGAGCAGTCACAAAGGGAAGAAACTTCCAGGGCGTGTGGTCAAACCTGGAGACGTCTCTTCACATAAATATACTGGAGCTAAGAGCGATCTACAATGCTCTAAGCCTGGCAAAATCGCTGCTTCAGGGTCAGCCGGTGTTGATCCAGTCCGACAACATCACGGCAGTCGCCCACGTAAACCGACAAGGCGGCACGAGAAGCAGGAGTGCAATGGCAGAAGCTGCAAGGATTCTGCGCTGGGCGGAGAATCATGTCGTAGCACTGTCAGCAGTGTTCATCCCGGGAGTGGACAACTGGGAAGCAGATTTCCTCAGCAGACACGACCTTCACCCGGGAGAGTGGGGACTTCATCCAGAAGTTTTCCACATGATTGTGAACCGTTGGGAAAAACCAAAGGTGGACATGATGGCGTCTCGCCTCAACAAAAAATTGGACAGGTATTGCGCCAGGTCAAGAGACCCTCAGGCAATAGCTGTGGACGCTCTGGTAACACCGTGGGTGTACCAGTCAGTGTATGTGTTCCCTCCTCTGCCTCTCATACCAAAAGTACTGAGAATTATACGGAAAAGAGGAGTAAGAACAATACTGGTAGCTCCGGACTGGCCAAGAAGAACTTGGTATCCGGAACTTCAAGAGATGCTCACGGAGGATCCGTGGCCTCTACCTCTAAGAAGGGATCTGCTTCAGCAGGGACCTTGTATGTTCCAAGACTTACCGCGGCTGCGTTTGACGGCATGGCGGTTGAACGCCGGATTCTAAAAGAGAAGGGCATTCCTGAGGAAGTTATTCCTACTTTAATTAAAGCCAGGAAAGAAGTGACCGCACAACATTATCACCGCATTTGGAGAAAATATGTTGCGTGGTGTGAGGCCAAGAAGGCTCCAACGGAAGAATTTCAATTGGGTCGATTCTTACATTTCCTGCAAGCAGGATTGTCTATGGGCCTCAAATTGGGGTCCATTAAAGTTCAAATTTCGGCCTTATCAATTTTCTTCCAGAAGGAATTGGCGTCAGTGCCTGAAGTACAAACTTTTGTCAAAGGTGTACTACATATACAACCCCCAATAGTGCCTCCAGTGGCACCGTGGGATTTGAACGTGGTTCTAAATTTTCTCAAATCTCATTGGTTTGAGCCTTTAAAATCGGTAGATTTAAAATACCTTACATGGAAGGTAACCATGCTGTTGGCCCTGGCTTCAGCCAGGAGAGTTTCGGAGTTGGCAGCTTTGTCATACAAAAGCCCATATCTGATATTCCATTCGGACAGGGCAGAATTGAGGACACGTCCTCAATTTCTCCCTAAGGTGGTTTCGGCTTGTCACTTGAACCAGCCTATTGTGGTGCCTGCGGCTACTAGCGACTTGGAGGATTCCAAGTTACTGGACGTTGTCAGAGCATTAAAAATATATATTTCAAGGACAGCTGGAGTCAGAAAATCTGACTCGTTGTTTACATTGTATGCACCCAACAAGTTGGGTGCTCCTGCGTCTAAACAGACGATTGCACGTTGGATATGTAGTACAATCCAACTTGCACATTCTGTGGCAGGCCTGCCACAGCCTAAATCTGTAAAGGCCCATTCCACAAGGAAAGTGGGCTCATCCTGGGCGGCTGCCCGAGGAGTCTCGGCATTACAACTTTGCCGAGCAGCTACGTGGTCAGGGGAGAACACGTTTGTAAAATTTTACAAATTTGATACTCTGGCTAAAGAGGACCTGGAGTTCTCTCATTCGGTGCTGCAGAGTCATCCGCACTCTCCCGCCCGTTTGGGAGCTTTGGTATAATCCCCATGGTCCTGACGGAGTCCCAGCATCCACTAGGACGTTAGAGAAAATAAGAATTTACTTACCGATAATTCTATTTCTCATAGTCCGTAGTGGATGCTGGGCGCCCATCCCAAGTGCGGATTGTCTGCAATGCTTGTACATAGTTATTGTTACAAAAATCGGGTTATTACTGTTGTTGTGAGCCATCTGTTCAGAGGCTACTTCGTTTGTGTTATCATACTGTTAACTGGGTTCAGATCACAAGTTGTACGGTGTGATTGGTGTGGCTGGTATGAGTCTTACCCGGGATTCAAGATCCTTCCTTATTGTGTACGCTCGTCCGGGCACAGTACCTAACTGAGGCTTGGAGGAGGGTCATAGGGGGAGGAGCCAGTACGCACCATGTGACCTAAAAGCTTTTTTAGATGTGCCCTGTCTCCTGCGGAGCCCGCTAATCCCCATGGTCCTGACGGAGTCCCAGCATCCACTACGGACTATGAGAAATAGAATTATCGGTAAGTAAATTCTTATTTTCAGTGAGACCTGCTGGCAACAGGCTCACTGCATCGAGGGACTAAGGGGAGAAGAAGCGAACTCACCTGCGTGCAGAGTGGATTGGGCTTCTTAGGCTACTGGACATTAGCTCCAGAGGGACGATCACAGGCCCAGCCATGGATGGGTCCCAGAGCCGCGCCGCCGGCCCCCTTACAGAGCCAGAAGACAGAAGAGGTCCGGAAAATCGGCGGCAGAAGACGTCCTGTCTTCACCAAGGTAGCGCACAGCACTGCAGCTGTGCGCCATTGCTCCTCAGCACACTTCACACTTCGGTCACTGAGGGTGCAGGGCGCTAGGGGGGGGGCGCCCTGAGCAGCAATAAAAACACCTTGGCTGGCGAAAATACATCACATATAGCCCCCAGGGCTATATGGATGAATTTTAACCCCTGCCAGAATCCATAAAAAAGCAGGAGAAAAGTCCGCGAAAAAGGGGCGGAGCCTATCTCCTCGGCACACTGGCGCCATTTTCCCTCACAGCTCAGTTGGAGGGAAGCTCCCCTGGCTCTCCCCTGCAGTCACTACACTACAGAAAGGGTTAAAAAAGAGAGGGGGGCACTAATTAGGCGCAGTATTAAAAATACAGCAGCTATAAGGGGAAAAACACTTATATAAGGTTATCCCTGTATATATATATAGCGCTCTGGTGTGTGCTGGCAAACTCTCCCTCTGTCTCCCCAAAGGGCTAGTGGGGTCCTGTCCTCTATCAGAGCATTCCCTGTGTGTGTGCTGTGTGTCGGTACATTTGTGTCGACATGTATGAGGAGAAAAATGATGTGGAGACGGAGCAGATTGCCTGTAATAGTGATGTCACCCCCTAGGGGGTCGACACCTGAGTGGATGAACTGTTGGAAGGAATTACGTGACAGTGTCAGCTCTGTATAAAAGACAGTGGTTGACATGAGACAGCCGGCTCCTCAGCTTGTGCCTGTCCAGACGTCTCATAGGCCGTCAGGGGCTCTGAAGCGCCCGTTACCTCAGATGGCAGATATAGACGCCGACACGGATACTGACTCCAGTGTCGACGGTGAAGAGACAAATGTGACTTCCAGTAGGGCCACACGTTACATGATTGAGGCAATGAAAAATGTTTTACACATTTCTGATAATACGAGTACCACCAAAAAGGGGTATTATATTCGGTGAGGAAAAACTACCTGTAGTTTTCCTGAATCTGAGAAATTAAATGAGGTGTGTGATGATGCGTGGTTTTCCCCCGATAACAACTGATAATTTCTAAAATGTTATTGGCATTATATCCTTTCCCGCCAGAGGTTAGGGTGCGTTGGGAAACACCCCCTAGGGTGGATAAAGCGCTCACACGCTTGTAAGAACAAGGGCTCTACCCTCTCCTGAGATGGCCGTCCTTAAGGATCCTGCTGATAGAAAGCAGGAGGGTATCCTAAAATGTATTTACATACATACTGGTGTTATACTGCGACCAGCAATCGCCTCAGCCTGGATGTGCAGTGCTGGGTTGGCGTGGTCGGATTCCCTGACTGAAAATATTGATACCCTAGATAGGGACAGTATATTATTGCCTATAGAGCATTTGAAAGATGCATTTCTATATATGCGTGATGCACAGCGGAATATTTGCCGACTGGCATCAAGTCTAAGTGCGTTGTCCATTTCTACCAGTAGAGGGTTATGGACACGACAGTGGTCAGGTGATGCGGATTCCAAACGGCATTTGGAAGTATTGCCTTATTAAGGGGAGGAGTTATTTGGGGTCGGTCTTTCAGACCTGGTGGCCACGGCAACAGCTGGGAAATCCACGTGTGTACCCCAGGTCGCCTCTCAACATGAGAAGACGCCGTATTATCAGGCGCAGTCTTTTCGTGGACAAGCGGGCAAAAGGTTCCTCATTTCTGCCCCGTGACAGAGGGAGAGGAAAAAGGCTGCAGAAATCAGCCAGTTCCCAGGAACAGAAACCCTCTCCCGCCTCTGCCAAGCCCTCAGTATGACGCTGGGGCTTTACAAGCAGAATCAGGCACGGTGGGGGGCCCGTCTCAATGAATTTCAGCGCGCAGTGGGCTCACTCGCAAGTAGACCCCAGGATCCTTCAGGTGATATCTCAGGGGTACAAATTGGAATTCGAGAAGTCTCCCCCTCGCCGTTTCCTAAAGTCGGCTTTACCGATGTCTCCTTCTGACAGGGAGACAGTTTTGGAAGCCATTCACAAGCTGTATTCCCAGCAGGTGATAATCAAGGTACCCCTCCTGCAACAGGGAACGGGGTATTATTCCACACTGTTGTGGTACCAAAGCCGGACGGCTCGGTGAGACCGATTCTAAATCTAAAATCTTTGAACACTTATATACAGAGGTTCAAATTCAAGATTGAGTCACTCAGAGCAGTGATTGCGAACCTGGAAGAAGGGGACTACATGATGTCTCAGGACATCAAGGATGCTTACCTTCATGTCCCAATTTACCCTTCTCACCAAGGGTACCTCAGGTTTATGGTACAGAACTGTCACTATCAGTTCAGACGCTGCCGTATGGATGGTCCACGGCACCCCGGGTCTTTACCAAGGTAATGGCCGAAATGATGATATTCCTTCGAAGGAAGGGAATTTTAGTTATCCCTTACTTGGACGATTCCCTGATAAGGGTAAGATCCAGGGAACAGTTGGAGGTCGGTGTAGCACTATCTCAGGTAGTGTTGCGGCAGCACGATTGGATTCTCAATATTCCAAAATCGCAGCTGGTTCCGACGACTCGTCTTCTGTTCCTAGGGATGATCCTGGACACAGTCCAGAAAAAGGTGTTTCTCCCGGAGGAGAAAGCCAGGGAGTTATCCGAGCTAGTCAGGAACCTCCTAAAACCGAGCCAACTCTCAGTGCATCAATGCACAAGGGTTCTGGGTAAAATGGTGGCTTCCTACGAAGCAATCCCATTCGGCAGATTCCACGCAAGAACTTTCCAGTGGGACCTGCTGGACAAATGGTCCGGGTCGCATCTTCAGATGCATCAGCGGATAACCCTGTCACCAAGGACAAGGGTGTCCCTCCTGTGGTGGTTGCAGAGTGCTCATCTTCTAGAGGGCCGCAGATTCGGCATTCAGGACTGGGTCCTGGTGACCACGGATGCCAGCCTGCGAGGCTGGGGAGCAGTCACACAGGGAAGGAATTTCCAGGGCTTATGGTCAAGCCTGGAGACATCACTTCACATAAATATCCTGAAGCTAAGGGACATTTACAATGCTCTAAGCTTAGCAAGACCTCTGCTTCAAGGTCAGCCGGTGTTGATCCAGTCGGACAACATCACGGCAGTCACCCACGTAAACAGACAGGGTGGCACAAGAAGCAGGAGGGCAATGGCAGAAGCTGCAAGGATTCTTCGCTGGGCGGAAAATCATGTGATAGCACTGTCAGCAGTATTCATTCCGGGAGTGGACAACTGGGAAGCAGACTTCCTCAGCAGACACGACCTCCACCCGGGAGAGTGGAGACTTCACCCAGAAGTCTTCCACATGATTATAAACCGTTGGGAAAAACTCGACAGGTATTGCGCCAGGTCAAGGGACCCTCAGGCAATAGCTGTAGACGCTCTGGTAACACCGTGGGTGTACCAGTCAGTGTATGTGTTCCCTCCTCTGCCTCTCATACCCAAGGTACTGAGATTGATAAGATGGAGAGGAGTAAGCACTATATTCGTGGCTCCGGATTGGCCAAGAAGGACTTGGTAACCGGAACTTCAAGAGATGCTCACGGAGGATCCGTGGCCTCTACCTCTAAGAAGGGACCTGCTCCAGCAAGGACCCTGTCTGTTCCAAGACTTACCGCGGCTGCGTTTGACGGCATGGCGGTTGAACGCCGGATCCTGAAGGAAAAAAGGCATTCCGGATGAAGTCATCCCTATCCTGATCAAAGCCAGGAAGGATGTAACCGCAAAACATTATCACCGCAATTGGCGAAAATATGTTGCGTGGTGCGAGGCCAGTAAGGCCCGATGGAGGAAATTCAACTGGGTCGATTCCTACATTTCCTGCAAACAGGAGTGTCTATGGGCCTGAAATTGGGGTCCATTAAGGTTCAAATTTCGGCCCTGTCAATTTTCTTCCAAAAAGAACTAGCTTCAGTCCCTGAAGTTCAGACGTTTGTAAAAGGGGTACTGCATATACAGCCTCCTTTTGTGCCTCCAGTGGCACTTTGGGATCTCAATTTAGTTTTGGGTTCCAAAAGTCACATTGGTTTGAACCACTTAAATCTGTGGAGTTAAAATATCTCACATGGAAAGTGGTCATGCTGTTGGCCCTGGCCTGGGCCAGGCGCGTGTCAGAATTGGCGGCTTTATCCTGAAAAAGCCCTTATCTGATGTTCCATTCGGACAGGGCGGAATTGAGGACTCGTCCTCAGTTTCTCCCTAAGGTGGTTTCAGCGTTTCACCTGAACCAACCTATTGTGGTGCCTGCGGCTACTAGGGACTTGGAGGACTCCAAGTTGCTAGACGTTGTCAGGGCCCTGAAAATATATGTTTCCAGGACGGCTGGAGTCAGAAAATCTGACTCGCTGTTTATCCTGTATGCACCCAACAAGCTGGGTGCTCCTGCTTCTAAGCAGACTATTGCTCGTTGGATTTGTAGTACAATTCAGCTTGCACATTCTGTGGCAGGCCTGCCACAGCCAAAAATCTGTAAATGCCCACTCCACAAGGAAGGTGGGCTCATCTTGGGCGGCTGCCCGAGGGGTCTCGGCTTTACAACTTTGCCGAGCAGCTACTTGGTCAGGAGCAAATACGTTTGTAAAATTCTACAAAATTGATACCCTGGCTGAGGAGGACCTGGAGTTCTCTCATTTGGTGCTGCAGAGTCATCCGCACTCTCCCGCCCGTTTGGGAGCTTTGGTATAATCCCCATGGTCCTTACGGAGTCCCCAGCATCCACTTAGGACGTTAGAGAAAATAAGAATTTACTTACCGATAATTCTATTTCTCGTAGTCCGTAGTGGATGCTGGGCGCCCATCCCAAGTGCGGATTGTCTGCAATACTGGTACATAGTTATTGTTACCAAAAAATCGGGTTATTGCTGTAGTGAGCCATCTTTTCTAGAGGCTCCTCTGTTATCATGCTGTTAACTGGGTTTAGATCACGAGTTATACGGTGTGATTGGTGTGGCTGGTATGAGTCTTACCCAGGATTCAAAATCCTTCCTTATTGTGTACGCTCGTCCGGGCACAGTATCCTAACTGAGGCTTGGAGGAGGGTCATAGGGGGAGGAGCCAGTGCACACCAGGTAGTTCTAAAGCTTTACTTTTGTGCCCAGTCTCCTGCGGAGCCGCTATTCCCCATGGTCCTTACGGAGTCCCCAACATCCACTACGGACTACGAGAAATAGAATTATCGGTAAGTAAATTCTTATTTTATCCTTCATGTCACCTGAGATAGTGACTCCTAGATCCCTTTCCTCCTCAGTAGTTCCCAGTATAGTGCCATTAATACTATATTTATCCTTTATGTCACCTGAAATAGGGACTCCTAGATCCCTTTCCTCCTCAGTAGTCCCCAGTATAGTGCCATTAATACTATATTAAGCCTTTGGATTTCTGAGACCCAAGTGCATGATTTTGCATTTTTTGGCATTTAAACTGTAATTGCCACACTCTTGACCATTCCTGTAGTCTACCTAGATCCTCAATCATTTGTTTTACCCCTCCCAGTGTTTCTACCATTTCATACCTTTGTGTCATCTGCAAAAGGCATACTTTCCACTTTATTGACATTTTGCAATGTCACCAATAAAGATATTAAAAAGCACTGGTCCAAGTACAGATCCCTGGGGTACACCACCGGTAACTTTTCCCTCCTGTGAATGCACTCCATTTACCACAACTCTCTGTTTTCTATCCTGCAACCAAGATCGTATCCAATCCCGACGCTTTCAAGTTTATGTAGCAGTCTGCGATGTGGGACAGTGTCAAATGCCTTACTGATGTCTAGATAAGCTACATCTAGGAGCCCTACTTAATCTATTATTTTAGACACCCAGTGAAAGAAAGTCTATATGATTTGTCTGACATAATCTCCCCCCAGTGAATCCATACTGGTAGGGTTCCTGTAAATTTCTGGATTTGAGATAATCTACAACTCTTTCTTTAAAGTGTTTCCATTACTTTTCCTACTACTGATGTAAGATTCGCTGGTCTGTAGTTACTTGCTTCTTCCTTGCTTCCACTTTTGTGCAGTGGAACTACCTGTGTCATATTCCAGACATGTAATTATAAGGGGTTAGGAGGTATAATCTCAGATGATAGGGAGATCAGTAAGTGTTGTAGTAACGTTATAATACAGAGTAACGTGATATAAGGGGTTAGGAGGTATAATCACACATGGTCAGTCACATGACATGTTGCTCTATGTATCTGGATGACATTCTGTATTGGGAGGTGTAATCGCATATGGTAAGTCACATGACTTGTATCGGGATGACATTCTATATTAGGAGGCTGGATAATCTCTTCCCCATGTGTTTCAGGGAAAGTTTGCCAGTCACCCATGTCCGCCCTATGCCTTGGCCTGGGCTTCTAACAGCGTTGTTGCTGGGGGCTGCGATAAGAAGTTGGTGGCCTATGGCAGAGAGGGACAAGTCATCCAAACCTTCGACTATAGCCGAGACCCGGGAGAGCGAGAGCTGAGTGCGGCGGCAGCTAGTCCCAGCGGACAGTCCGTGGTCATTGGAAGCCACGACAGGTGGGATGAATGACTGATCTGAGTGTTTCCCTGTGTAGTGTCTCCACCCTAACTGACCCATTGTCTCCTAAGGCTTCGCGTGCTGAACTGGAGCCCCCGACGGGGATTGTGGGAGGAAGCCCGACCGAAGGACATTCCCAACCTGTACAGCATCACCACCCTGGCCTGGAAAAGGGACGGCTCCCGGCTGTGTGCGGTGAGCAACCAGTCTTCTCTCTATCCTCTCTGGAATCAGCAGTCACTGGAGGCGTTATAGTATCAGAGGATGATTATTACACATTGAGTGACCAGAGCGTTATACGTATGTCAGTGTGTGTAATCCTGGCCTGAGTCACTGGAGGTATTATAGTATCAGAGGATGATTATTACACACTGAGTGAACAGAGCGTTATACGTATGTCAGTGTGTGTAATCCTGACCTGAGTCACTGGAGGTATTATAGTATCAGAGGATGATTATTACACACTGAGTAACCAGAGCGTTATACGTATGTCAGTGTGTGTAATCCTGACCTGAGTCACTGGAGGTATTATAGTATCAGAGGATGATTATTACACACTGAGTAACCAGAGCGTTATACGTATGTCAGTGTGTGTAAGCCTGACCTGAGTCACTGGAGGTATTATAGTATCAGAGGATGATTATTACACACTGAGTAACCAGAGCGTTATACGTATGTCAGTGTGTGTGTAATCCTGACCTGAGTCACTGGAGGTATTATAGTATCAGAGGATGATTATTACACACTGAGTGACCAGAGCGTTATACGTATGTCAGTGTGTATAATCCTGACCTGAGTCACTGGAGGTATTATAGTATCAGAGGATGATTATTACACACTGAGTGACCAGAGCGTTATACGTATGTCAGTGTGTGTGTAATCCTGACCTGAGTCACTGGAGGTATTATAGTATCAGAGGATGATTATTACACACTGAGTGACCAGAGCGTTATACGTATGTCAGTGTGTGTGTAATCCCTGACCTGAGTCACTGGAGGCATTATAGTATCAGAGGATGATTATTACACACTGAGTGACCAGAGCGTTATACGTATGTCAGTGTGTGTGTAATCCTGACCTGAGTCACTGGAGGTATTATAGTATCAGAGGATGATTATTACACACTGAGTGACCAGAGCGTTATACGTATGTCAGTGTGTGTGTAATCCTGACCTGAGTCACTGGAGGTATTATAGTATCAGAGGATGATTATTACACACTGAGTCACCAGAGCGTTATACGTATGTCAGTGTGTGTAATCCTGACCTGAGTCACTGGAGGTATTATAGTATCAGAGGATGATTATTACACACTGAGTAACCAGAGCGTTATACGTATGTCAGTGTGTGTAATCCTGACCTGAGTCACTGGAGGTATTATAGTATCAGAGGATGATTATTACACACTGAGTAACCAGAGCGTTATACGTATGTCAGTGCTTGTAATCCTGACTTGAGTCACTGGAGGTATTATAGTATCAGAGGATGATTATTACACACTGAGTAACCAGAGCGTTATACGTATGTCAGTGCTTGTAATCCTGACCTGAGTCACTGGAGGTATTATAGTATCAGAGGATAATTATTACACACTGAGTAACCAGAGCGTTATACGTATGTCAGTGTGTGTAATCCTGACCTGAGTCACTGGAGGTATTATAGTATCAGAGGATGATTATTACACACTGAGTAACCAGAGCGTTATACGTATGTCAGTGTGTGTAATCCTGACCTGAGTCACTGGAGGTATTATAGTATCAGAGGATGATTATTACACACTGAGTGACCAGAGCGTTATACGTATGTCAGTGTGTATAATCCTGACCTGAGTCACTGGAGGTATTATAGTATCAGAGGATGATTATTACACACTGAGTGACCAGAGCGTTATACGTATGTCAGTGTGTGTGTAATCCTGACCTGAGTCACTGGAGGTATTATAGTATCAGAGGATGATTATTACACACTGAGTGACCAGAGCGTTATACGTATGTCAGTGTGTGTGTAATCGCTGACCTGAGTCACTGGAGGCATTATAGTATCAGAGGATGATTATTACACACTGAGTGACCAGAGCGTTATACGTATGTCAGTGTGTGTGTAATCCTGACCTGAGTCACTGGAGGTATTATAGTATCAGAGGATGATTATTACACACTGAGTGAACAGAGCGTTATACGTATGTCAGTGTGTGTAATCCTGACCTGAGTCACTGGAGGTATTATAGTATCAGAGGATGATTATTACACACTGAGTGACCAGAGCGTTATACGTATGTCAGTGTGTGTGTAATCCTGACCTGAGTCACTGGAGGTATTATAGTATCAGAGGATGATTATTACACACTGAGTGACCAGAGCGTTATACGTATGTCAGTGTGTGTAATCCTGACCTGAGTCACTGGAGGTATTATAGTATCAGAGGATGATTATTACACACTGAGTAACCAGAGCGTTATACGTATGTCAGTGTGTGTAATCCTGACCTGAGTCACTGGAGGTATTATAGTATCAGAGGATGATTATTACACACTGAGTAACCAGAGCGTTATACGTATGTCAGTGCTTGTAATCCTGACCTGAGTCACTGGAGGTATTATAGTATCAGAGGATGATTATTACACACTGAGTAACCAGAGCGTTATACGTATGTCAGTGCTTGTAATCCTGACCTGAGTCACTGGAGGTATTATAGTATCAGAGGATGATTATTACACACTGAGTAACCAGAGCGTTATACGTATGTCAGTGTGTGTAATCCTGACCTGAGTCACTGGAGGTATTATAGTATCAGAGGATAATTATGACACACTGAGTAACCAGAGCGTTATACGTATGTCAGTGTGTGTAATCCTGACCTGAGTCACTGGAGGTATTATAGTATCAGAGGATGATTATTACACACTGAGTAACCAGAGCGTTATACGTATGTCAGTGTGTGTAATCCTGACCTGAGTCACTGGAGGTATTATAGTATCAGAGGATGATTATTACACACTGAGTAACCAGAGCGTTATACGTATGTCAGTGTGTGTAATCCTGGCCTGAGTCACTGATAGACATTATAGTATCAGAGGATGATTATTACACACTGAGTAACCAGAGCGTTATACATATGTCAGTGTGTGTAATCCTGGCCTGAGTCACTGGAGGTATTAT
The DNA here is from genome assembly GCF_028390025.1 of Pseudophryne corroboree. Lineage (NCBI taxonomy): Eukaryota > Metazoa > Chordata > Amphibia > Anura > Myobatrachidae > Pseudophryne > Pseudophryne corroboree. The sequence continues at coordinate 2,340,548 of NC_086447.1, read as the reverse complement.
AGTATCAGATGATGATTATTACACACTGAGTAACCAGAGCGTTATACGTATGTCAGTGTGTGTAATCCTGGCCTGAGTCACTGGAGACATTATAGTATCAGAGGATGATTATTACACACTGAGTAACCAGAGCGTTATACGTATGTCAGTGTGTGTAATCCTGGCCTGAGTCACTGGAGACATTATAGTATCAGAGGATGATTATTACACACTGAGTAACCAGAGCGTTATACGTATGTCAGTGTGTGTAAGCCTGGCCTGAGTCACTGGAGGTATTATAGTATCAGAGGATGATTATTACACACTGAGTAACCAGAGCGTTATACGTATCTCATACAGTGACCTCTCTCTCCCGGCTCCATGTTACCTCTCATACAGTGACCGCTCTCTCCCCGGCTCCATGTTACCCTCTCATACAGTGACTGCTCTCTGCCCGGCTCCATGTTACCCTCTCATACAGTGACTGCTCTCTGCCCGGCTCCATGTTACCTCTCATACAGTGACCTCTCTCTCCCCGGCTCCATGTTACCCTCTCATGCAGTGACTGCTCTCTCCCCGGCTCCATGTTACCCTCTCATGCAGTGACTGCTCTCTCCCCGGCTCCATGTTACCTCTCATACAGTGACTGCTCTCTCCCCGGCTCCATGTTACCTCTCATACAGTGACTGCTCTCTCCCCGGCTCCATGTTACCTCTCATACAGTGTCCTCTCTCCCCGCCTCCATGTTACCCTCTCATACAGTGACTGCTCTCTCCCCGCCTCCATGTTACCCTCTCATACAGTGACCGCTCTCTGCCCGGCTCCATGTTACCCTCTCATACAGTGACCCCTCTCTCCCCGGCTCCATGTTACCCTCTCATACAGTGACTGCTCTCTGCCCGGCTCCATGTTACCCTCTCATACAGTGACTGCTCTCTGCCCGGCTCCATGTTACCCTCTCATACAGTGACCCCTCTCTCCCCGGCTCCATGTTACCTCTCATACAGTGACTGCTCTCTCCCCGGCTCCATGTTACCTCTCATACAGTGACCTCTCTCCCCGGCTCCATGTTACCCTCTCATACAGTGACTGCTCTCTCCCCGGCTCCATGTTACCCTATCATACAGTGACTGCTCTCTGCCCGGCTCCATGTTACCCTCTCATACAGTGACTGCTCTCTCCCCGACTCCATGTTACCCTCTCATACAGTGACCTCTCTCTCCCCGGCTCCATGTTGCCCTCTCATACAGTGACCTCTCTCCCCGGCTCCATGTTACCCTCTCATACAGTGACCTCTCTCTCCCCGGCTCCATGTTACCCTATCATACAGTGACCGCTCTCTCCCCGGCTCCATGTTACCCTCTCATACAGTGACTGCTCTCTGCCCGGCTCCATGTTACCTCTCATACAGTGACCTCTCTCTCCCCGGCTCCATGTTACCTCTCATACAGTGACTGCTCTCTCCCCGGCTCCATGTTACCCTCTCATACAGTGACTCTCTCTCCCCGGCTCCATGTTACCCTCTCATACAGTGACTGCTCTCTCCCCGGCTCCATGTTACCTCTCATACAGTGTCCGCTCTCTCCCCGGCTCCATGTTACCCTCTCATACAGTGACTGCTCTCTGCCCGGCTCCATGTTACCTCTCATACAGTGACCTCTCTCTCCCCGGCTCCATGTTACCTCTCATACAGTGTCCGCTCTCTCCCCGGCTCCATGTTACCCTCTCATACAGTGTCCGCTCTCTCCCCGGCTCCATGTTACCCTCTCATACAGTGACCGCTCTCTGCCCGGCTCCATGTTACCCTCTCATACAGTGACTCTCTCTCTCCCTGGCTCGATGTTACCCTCTCTTACAGTGTCTCTCTCTCCCCGGCTCCATGTTACCCTCTCATACAGTGACCTCTCTCTCCCCGGCTCCATGTTACCTCTCATACAGTGACCTCTCTCTCCCCGGCTCCATGTTACCTCTCATACAGTGACCTCTCTCTCCCCGGCTCCATGTTACCTCTCATACAGTGAGTGCTCTCTCCCCGGCTCCATGTTACCCTCTCATACAGTGACTCTCTCTCCCCGGCTCCATGTTACCCTCTCATACATTGACCGCTCTCTCCCCGGCTCCATGTTACCTCTCATATAGTGACCTCTCTCTCCCCGGCTCCATGTTACTCTCTCATACAGTGACCTCTCTCCCCGGCTCCATGTTACCCTCTCATACAGTGACCGCTCTCTCCCCGGCTCCATGTTACCTCTCATACAGTGACTCTCTCTCCCCGGCTCCATGTTACCCTCTCATACAGTGACCGCTCTCTCCCCGGCTCCATGTTACCCTCTCATACAGTGACTCTCTCTCCCCGGCTCCATGTTACCCTCTCATACAGTGACCGCTCTCTCCCCGGCTCCATGTTACCCTCTCATACAGTGACTCTCTCTCCCCGGCTCCATGTTACCCTCTCATACACTGACCGCTCTCTCCCCGGCTCCATGTTACCTCTCATACAGTGACTCTCTCTCCCCGGCTCCATGTTACCCTCTCATACAGTGACTCTCTCTCCCCGGCTCCTTGTTACCTCTCATACAGTGACCGCTCTCTCCCCGGCTCCATGTTACCTCTCATACAGTGACTCTCTCTCCCCGGCTCCATGTTACCCTCTCATACAGTGACCGCTCTCTCCCCGGCTCCATGTTACCCTCTCATACAGTGACTCTCTCTCCCCGGCTCCATGTTACCCTCTCATACAGTGACCGCTCTCTCCCCGGCTCCATGTTACCCTCTCATACAGTGACTCTCTCTCCCCGGCTCCATGTTACCCTCTCATACACTGACCGCTCTCTCCCCGGCTCCATGTTACCTCTCATACAGTGACTCTCTCTCCCCGGCTCCATGTTACCCTCTCATACAGTGACTCTCTCTCCCCGGCTCCTTGTTACCTCTCATACAGTGACCGCTCTCTCCCCGGCTCCATGTTACCTCTCATACAGTGACTCTCTCTCCCCGGCTCCATGTTACCCTCTCATACAGTGACTCTATCTCCCCGGCTCCATGTTACCCTCTCATACAGTGACTCTCTCTCCCCGGCTCCATGTTACCCTCTCATACAGTGACTCTCTTTCCCCAGCTCCATGTTACCCTCTCATACAGTGACTGCTCTCTCCCCGGCTCCATGTTACCCTCTCATACAGTGACCGCTCTCTCCCCGACACCATGTTACCCTCTCATACAGTGACCGCTCTCTCCCCGGCTCCATGTTACCCTCTCATACAGTGACCGCTCTCTCCCCGGCTCCATGTTACCTCTCATACAGTGACTCTCTCTCCCCGGCTCCATGTTACCCTCTCATACAGTGACCGCTCTCTCCCTGGCTCCATGTTACCCTCTCATACAGTGACCGCTCTCTCCCCGGCTCCATGTTACCTCTCATACAGTGTCCGCTCTCTCCCCGGCTCCATGTTACCCTCTCATACAGTGGCTCTCTCTCCCCGGCTCCATGTTACCCTCTCATACAGTGACTCTCTCTCCCCGGCTCCATGTTACCCTCTCATACAGTGACCTCTCTCTCTCCGGCTCCATGTTACCCTTTCATACAGTGACCTCTCTCTCCCCGGCTCCATGTTACCCTCTCATACAGTGACTGCTCTCTCCCCGGCTCCATGTTACCTCTCATACAGTGACTGCTCTCTCCCCGGCTCCATGTTACCCTCTCATACAGTGACCTCTCTCTCCCCGGCTCCATGTTACCTCTCATACAGTGACTCTCCCCGGCTCCATGTTACCCTCTTATACAGTGACCTCTCTCTCCCCGGCTCCATGTTACCTCTCATACAGTGACTGCTCTCTCCCCGGCTCCATGTTACCTCACATACAGTGACCTCTCTCTCCCCGGCTCCATGTTACCCTCTCATACAATGACCGCTCTCTCCCTGGCTCCATGTTACCCTCTCATACAGTGACTGCTCTCTCCCCGGCTTCATGTTACCCTCTCATACAGTGACTCTCCCCGGCTCCATGTTACCCTTTTATACAGTGGCCTCTCTCTCCCCGGCTCCATGTTACCCTCTCATACAGTGACTGCTCTCTCCCCGGCTCCATGTTACCCTCTCATACAGTGACTGCTCTCTCCCCGGCTCCATGTTACCCTCTCATACAGTGACTGCTCTCTCCCCGGCTCCATGTTACCCTCTCATACAGTGACTGCTCTCTCCCCGGCTCCATGTTACCCTCTCATACAGTGACCTCTCTCTCCCCGGCTCCATGTTACCCTCTCATACAATGACCGCTCTCTCCTCGGCTCCATGTTACCCTCTCATACAGTGACTGCTCTCTCCCCGGCTCCATGTTACCCTCTCATACAGTGACTCTCTCTCCCCGGCTCCATGTTACCCTCTCATACATTGACCTCTCTCTCTCCGGCTCCATGTTACCCTCTCATACAGTGACCTCCCTCTCCCCGGCTCCATGTTACCCTCTCATACAGTGACTGCTCTCTCCCCGGCTTCATGTTACCCTCTCATACAGTGACCTCTCTCTCCTCGGTTCCATGTTACCCTCTCATACAGTGAGTCTCCCCGGCTCCATGTTACCCTCTTATACAGTGACCTCTCTCTCCCCGGCTCCATGTTACCCTCTCATACAGTGACTGCTCTCTCCCCGGCTCCATGTTACCCTCTCATACAGTGACTGCTCTCTCCCCAGCTCCATGTTACCCTCTCATACATTGACCGCTCTCTCCCCGCCTCCATGTTACCCTCTCATACAGTGACCTCTCTCTCCCCGGCTCCATGTTACCCTCTCATACAGTGAACCCTCTCCCCGGCACCATGTTACCCTCTCATACAGTGACTGCTCTCTCCCCGGCTCCATGTTACCCTCTCATACAGTGACTGCTCTCTCCCCGGCTCCATGTTACCTTCTCATACAGTGACCTCTCTCTCCCCAGCTCCATGTTACCCTCTCATACAGTGACTGCTCTCTGCCCGGCTCCATGTTACCCTCTCATACAGTGACCGCTCTCTCCCCGGCTCCATGTTACCCTCTCATACAGTGACCGCTCTCTCCCCGGCTCCATGTTACCCTCTCATACAGTGAACCCTCTCCCCGGCACCATGTTACCCTCTCATACAGTGACTGCTCTCTCCCCGGCTCCATGTTACCCTCTCATACAGTGACTGCTCTCTCCCCGGCTCCATGTTACCTTCTCATACAGTGACCTCTCTCTCCCCGGCTCCATGTTACCCTCTCATACAGTGACTGCTCTCTCCCCGGCTCCATGTTACCCTCTCATACAGTGACTGCTCTCTCCCCGGCTCCATGTTACCTCTCATACAGTGACTGCTCTCTGCCCGGCTCCATGTTACCCTCTCATACAGTGACCGCTCTCTGCCCGGCTCCATGTTACCCTCTCATACAGTGACTCTCTCTCCCTGGTTCCATGTTACCCTCTCATACAGTGACTCTCTCTCCCCGGCTCCATGTTACCTCTCATACAGTGACCGCTCTCTCCCCGGCTCCATGTTACCCTCTCATACAGTGACCTCTCTCTCCCCGGCTCCATGTTACCCTCTCATACATTGACCGCTCTCTCCCTGCCTCCATGTTACCCTCTCATACATTGACCGCTCTCTCCCCGCCTCCATGCTACCCTCTCATACAGTGACCTCTCTCTCCCCGGCTCCATGTTACCCTCTCATACAGTGACCTCTCTCTCCCCGGCTCCATGTTACCCCCTCATACAGTGACCTCTCTCTCCCCGGCTCCATGTTACCCTCTCATACAGTGACCTCTCTCTCCCCGGCTCCATGTTACCCCCTCATACAGTGACCGCTCTCTCCCCGGCTCCATGTTACCTCTCATACAGTGACTGCTCTCTCCCCGGCTCCATGTTACCCTCTCATACAGTGACTGCTCTCTCCCCGGCTCCATGTTACCTCTCATACAGTGACTGCTCTCTGCCCGGCTCCATGTTACCCTCTCATACAGTGACCGCTCTCTGCCCGGCTCCATGTTACCCTCTCATACAGTGACTGCTCTCTCCCCGGCTCCATGTTACCTCTCATACAGTGACTGCTCTCTCCCCGGCTCCATGTTACCCTCTCATACAGTGACCGCTCTCTCCCCGGCTCCATGTTACCTCTCATACAGTGACTGCTCTCTCCCCGGCTCCATGTTACCTCTCATACAGTGACCTCTCTCTCCCCGGCTCCATGTTACCCTCTCATACAGTGACTGCTCTCTGCCCGGCTCCATGTTACCCTCTCATACAGTGACCCCTCTCTCCCCGGCTCCATGTTACCTCTCATACAGTGACTCTCTCTCCCTGGCTCCATGTTACCCTCTCATACAGTGACCTCTCTCTCCCCGGCTCCATGTTACCCTCTCATACAGTGACCGCTCTTTCCCCGGCTCCATGTTACCTCTCATACAGTGACTGCTCTCTGCCCGGTTCCATGTTACCCTCTCATACAGTGACCGCTCTCTGCCCGGCTCCATGTTACCCTCTCATACAGTGACTCTCTCTCCCTGGCTCGATGTTACCCTCTCATACAGTGACTGTCTCTCCCCGGCTCCATGTTACCCTCTCATACAGTGACTCTCTCTCCCCGGCTCCATGTTACCCTCTCATACAGTGACCTCTCTCTCCCTGGCTCCATGTTACCCTCTCATACACTGACCTCTCTATCCCCGGCTCCATGTTACCCTCTCATACAGTGACCTCTCTCTCCCCGGCTCCATGTTACCCTCTCATACAGTGACTGCTCTCTCCCCGGCTCCATGTTACCCTCTCATACAGTGACCGCTCTCTCCCCGGCACCATGTTACCCTCTCATACAGTGACCGCTCTCTCCCCGGCTCCATGTTACCCTCTCATACAGTGACCGCTCTCTCCCCGGCTCCATGTTACCTCTCATACAGTGACTCTCTCTCCCCGGCTCCATGTTACCCTCTCATACAGTGACCGCTCTCTCCCCGGCTCCATGTTACCTCTCATACAGTGACCGCTCTCTCCCCGGCTCCATGTTACCCTCTCATACAGTGGCTCTTTCTCCCTGGCTCCATGTTACCCTCTCATACAGTGACTCTCTCTCCCCGGCTCCATGTTACCCTCTCATACAGTGACCTCTCTCTCTCCGGCTCCATGTTACCCTCTCATACAGTGACTGCTCTCTCCCCGGCTCCATGTTACCCTCTTATACAGTGACCTCTCTCTCCCCGGCTCCATGTTACCTCTCATACAGTGACTGCTCTCTCCCCGGCTCTATGTTACCCTCTCATACAGTGACTGCTCTCTCCCCGGCTCCATGTTACCCTCTCATACAGTGACTGCTCTCTCCCCGGCTCCATGTTACCCTCTCATACAGTGACCTCTCTCTCCCCGGCTCCATGTTACCCTCTCATACAATGACCGCTCTCTCCCTGGCTCCATGTTACCCTCTCATACAGTGACTGCTCTCTCCCCGGCTTCATGTTACCCTCTCATACAGTGACCTCTCTCTCCCCGGCTCCATGTTACCCTCTCATACAGTGACTCTCCCCGGCTCCATGTTACCCTCTTATACAGTGACCTCTCTCTCCCCGGCTCCATGTTACCCTCTCATACAGTGACTCTCCCCGGCTCCATGTTACCCTCTCATACAGTGACTGCTCTCTCCCCGGCTTCATGTTACCCTCTCATACAGTGACTGCTCTCTCCCCGGCTCCATGTTACCTCTCATACAGTGACTGCTCTCTCCCCGGCTCCATGTTACCCTCTCATACAGTGACTGCTCTCTCCCCGGCTCCATGTTACCCTCTCATACAGTGACTGCTCTCTGCCCGGCTCCATGTTACCTCTCATACAGTGACCTCTCTCTCCCCGGCTCCATGTTACCCTCTCATACAGTGACTGCTCTCTCCCCGGCTCCATGTTACCCTCTCATACAGTGACCTCTCTCTCCCCGGCTCCATGTTACCCTCTCATACAATGACCGCTCTCTCCGCGGCTCCATGTTACCCTCTCATACAGTGACTGCTCTCTCCCCGGCTCCATGTTACCCTCTCATACAGTGACTGCTCTCTCCCCGCCTCCATGTTACCCTCTCATACATTGACCGCTCTCTCCCTGCCTCCATGTTACCCTCTCATACATTGACCGCTCTCTCCCCGCCTCCATGTTACCCTCTCATACAGTGACCGCTCTCTCCCCGCCTCCATGTTACCCTCTCATACAGTGACTCTCCCTCCCCGGCTCCATGTTACCCTCTCATACAGTGACCTCTCTCCCCGGCTCCATGTTACCCTCTCATACAGTGACTGCTCTCTCCCCGGCTCCATGTTACCTCTCATACAGTGACTGCTCTCTCCCCGGCTCCATGTTACCCTCTCATACAGTGACTGCTCTCTCCCTGGCTCCATGTTACCCTCTCATACACTGACCTCTCTCTCCCCGGCTCCATGTTACCCTCTCATACAGTGACCTCTCTCCCCGGCTCCATGTTACCCTCTCATACAGTGACTGCTCTCTCCCCGGCTCCATGTTACCTCTCATACAGTGACTGCTCTCTCCCCGGCTCCATGTTACCCTCTCATACAGTGACTCTCCCCGGCACCATGTTACCCTCTCATACAGTGACTGCTCTCTCCCTGGCTCCATGTTACCCTCTCATACAGTGACTCTCCCTCCCCGGCTCCATGTTACCCTCTCATACACTGACCTCTCTCTCCCCGGCTCCATGTTACCTCTCATACAGTGACCTCTCTCCCCGGCTCCATGTTACCCTCTCATACAGTGACTGCTCTCTCCCCGGCTCCATGTTACCCTCTCATACACTGACCTCTCTCTCCCCGGCTCCATGTTACCTCTCATACAGTGACTCTCCCCGGCTCCATGTTACCCTCTTATACAGTGACCTCTCTCTCCCCGGCTCCATGTTACCTCTCATACAGTGACTGCTCTCTCCCCGGCTCTATGTTACCCTCTCATACAGTGACCGCTCTCTCCCCGGCTCCATGTTACCTCTCATACAGTGACTGCTCTCTCCCCGGCTCCATGTTACCCTCTCATACAGTGACTGCTCTCTCCCCGGCTCCATGTTACCCTCTCATACAGTGACCTCTCTCTCCCCGGCTCCATGTTACCCTCTCATACAGTGACTGCTCTCTCCCTGGCTCCATGTTACCCTCTCATACAGTGACTCTCCCCGGCTCCATGTTACCCTCTTATACAGTGAGTCTCCCCGGCTCCATGTTACCCTCTTATACAGTGACCTCTCTCTCCCCGGTTCCATGTTACCCTCTCATACAGTGAGTCTCCCCGGCTCCATGTTACCCTCTTATACAGTGACCTCTCTCTCCCCGGCTCCATGTTACCCTCTCATACAGTGACTGCTCTCTCCCCGGCTCCATGTTACCCTCTCATACAGTGACTGCTCTCTCCCCGGCTCCATGTTACCCTCTCATACAGTGACCTCTCTCTCCCCGGCTCCATGTTACCCTCTCATACAGTGATTGCTCTCTCCCTGGCTCCATGTTACCCTCTCATACAGTGACTCTCCCCGGCTCCATGTTACCCTCTTATACAGTGAGTCTCCCCGGCTCCATGTTACCCTCTTATACAGTGACCTCTCTCTCCCCGGTTCCATGTTACCCTCTCATACAGTGAGTCTCCCCGGCTCCATGTTACCCTCTTATACAGTGACCTCTCTCTCCCCGGCTCCATGTTACCCTCTCATACAGTGACCTCTCTCTCCCCGGCTCCATGTTACCCTCTCATACAGTGACTGCTCTCTCCCCGGCTTCATGTTACCCTCTCATACAGTGACTGCTCTCTCCCCGGCTCCATGTTACCCTCTCATACAGTGACCTCTCTCTCCCCGGTTCCATGTTACCCTCTCATACAGTGAGTCTCCCCGGCTCCATGTTACCCTCTTATACAGTGACCTCTCTCTCCCCGGCTCCATGTTACCTCTCATACAGTGACTGCTCTCTCCCCGGCTCCATGTTACCCTCTTATACAGTGACCTCTCTCTCCCCGGCTCCATGTTACCCTCTTATACAGTGACCTCTCTCTCCCCGGCTCCATGTTACCTCTCATACAGTGACTGCTCTCTCCCCGGCTCCATGTTACCCTCTCATACAGTGACTGCTCTCTCCCCGGCTCCATGTTACCCTCTCATACAGTGACCTCTCTCTCCCCGGCTCCATGTTACCCTCTCATACAATGACCTCTCTCTCCCCGGCTCCATGTTACCTCTCATACAGTGACCGCTCTCTCCCCGGCTCCATGTTACCCTCTCATACAGTGACTGCTCTCTGCCCGGCTCCATGTTACCCTCTCATACAGTGACTGCTCTCTGCCCGGCTCCGTGTTACCCTCTCATACAGTGACCGCTCTCTGCCCGGCTCCGTGTTACCCTCTCATACAGTGACCGCTCTCTGCCCGGCTCCGTGTTACCCTCTCATACAGTGACCGCTCTCTCCCCGGCTCCGTGTTACCCTCCCATACAGTGACCTCTCTCTCCCCGGCTCCGTGTTACCCTCTGTGACAGGACGGTACCGTACGGAAGCACTCGCTGCTTGCTGCGTCCCGTCGACTGCGCACAGAATGGAAAGTCAAGCCGCACGAGGCCTGACCACATAGGGGATTCCCGCTTACCGTCAGTAACCGCCTGTTACTGACTCCACCCACTGCGCTGTGGGCGGGTTCTCGCTGCCACCACCAAACTCCTAACCTGCCGTGGCGTTTGGAACCACGGTTCTGCTCCGTATGTGCCGACGCACTGCTTTACCACACCTGTGTGGTGTCGACGAATCCCCACTAGCCACTTGCTAGGCCTCTACCGGTAGCTGGCGGAAGGCGGAGCTTGGAGACGCTAGGTGCTTCCCTGGACAGCCAGAGGACGGGGCTAGGTTTGGCCTAACCCTGTTGGTCACAAGAGGAAGCAGTCTTCTTGAGGCAAAGATGTTTATTTGCTCAATAGTTCTAAAGAGAACCCTTCCCTATTGCTAGGGGCAACAGCATACAATCAGATGTTTCAGCAGAATAAAGATGGTACAACTACAACTCTGGAGGCACGCAGGTCTCCTTTTTATGTCAGTTTTCCACACAGTACCACAGGGGAGTAAGCCCTCCCTGTCTTCTCCAACCAATCAGGTTATTTTACAAAATACCAATAAATTACATTTTACAAGGATATAAGTGCAATAAAACAATATCCTCCTTCCTGTCACCCAGACAACGTTTGGTATCAGATTAACATTCACTATTGATAAATTTATCACATATCTTCAAAATACAAATGTGTCTGGTCATTCCCATCTGCAGGCAATCCCAGTGTTTAAGATTACAACAGGAATGGCTACAATACAAACAAACAGTCTTCCTTCCTTTATCTGCCATTCACGGATCGTAAATCAATTACATCCCCTACATGAAACAGATTCCAAGCCCATAGACCCAGTGATTAGTATCTCTCTCTAAGGAACTTACACATCAAAAGGTTTTGTCCTTCACACCTCTCTGCTAGCACAGAGCCATTTTTCCTTTAAATACATTTCATTTAAACACGTGTTTCCCTTTAAATATACACCAAGCTTGTCTTGAATATAAAATAAATACATTTAAACATGTCTTCCTGCAATGGTGCACAGAGCACTACATATGACATGTTAAAACACATCATTCAACAAACTTTTAAACAGTCCGCAACATGGCGCTGGGCACGAGGGTTAACCCCTTCAGTGCCGCAGATGCCATTACACGTGTGGCTGGCTAGTCTCTCCGGCCACACCCTCTCATACAGTTACCTCTCTCTCCCCGGCTCCGTGTTACCCTCTCATACAGTGACCGCTCTCTCCCCGGCTCCATGTTACCCTCTCATACACTGACCGCTCTCTCCCCGGCTCCATGTTACCCTCTCATACATTGACCGCTCTCTCCCCGGCACCATGTTACCCTCTCATACAGTGACCGCTCTCTCCCCGGCTCCATGTTACCCTCTCATACAGTGACTGCTCTCTGCCTGGCTCCATGTTACCCTCTCATACAGTGACTCTCTCTCCCCGGCTCCATGTTACCCTCTCATACAGTGACCTCTCTCCCCGGCTCCATGTTACCCTCTCATACAGTGACTCTCTCTCCCCGGCTCCATGTTACCTCTCATACAGTGACCGCTCTCTCCCCGGCTCCATGTTACCTCTCATACAGTGACTCTCTCTCCCCGGCTCCATGTTACCCTCTCATACAGTGACTCTCTTTCCCCAGCTCCATGTTACCCTCTCATACAGTGACCTCTCTCTCCCCGGCTCCATGTTACCTCTCATACAGTGACTGCTATCTCCCCGGCTCCATGTTACCCTCTCATACAGTGACTGCTATCTCCCCGGCTCCATGTTACCCTCTCATACACTGACCGCTCTCTCCCCGGCACCATGTTACCCTCTCATACAGTGACCTCTATCTCCCCGGCTCCATGTTACCCTCTCATACACTGACCGCTCTCTCCCCGGCTCCATGTTACCCTATCATACAGTGACTGCTCTCTCCCCGGCTCCATGTTACCCTCTCATACAGTGACTGCTCTCTCCCCGACTCCATGTTACCCTCTCATACAGTGACTGCTCTCTGCCCGGCTCCATGTTACCCTCTCATACAGTGACCTTTCTCTCCCCGGCTCCATGTTACCTCTCATACAGTGACCGCTCTCTCCCCGGCTCCATGTTACCCTCTCATACAGTGACCTCTCTCTCCCCGGCTCCATGTTACCTCTCATACAGTGACTGCTCTCTGCCCGGCTCCATGTTACCCTCTCATACAGTGACTGCTCTCTGCCCGGCTCCATGTTACCCTCTCATACAGTGACCTCTCTCTCCCCGGCTCCATGTTACCCTCTCATACAGTGACCGCTCTCTCCCCGACTCCATGTTACCCTCTCATACAGTGACTGCTCTCTCCCCGGCTCCATGTTACCCTCTCATACAGTGACCTCTCTCTCCCCGGCTCCATGTTACCCTCTCATACAGTGACTGCTCTCTCCCCGGCTCCATGTTACCCTCTCATACAGTGACCTCTCTCTCCCCGGCTCCATGTTACCCTCTCATACAGTGACCTCTCTCTCCCCGGCTCCATGTTACCTCTCATACAGTGACCTCTCTCCCCGGCTCCATGTTACCTCTCATACAGTGACTGCTCTCTCCCCGGCTCCATGTTACCCTCTCATACAGTGACCTCTCTCTCCCCAGCTCCATGTTACCTCTCATACAGTGACTGCTCTCTCCCCGGCTCCATGTTACCTCTCATACAGTGACTGCTGTCTCCCCGGCTCCATGTTACCCTCTCATACAGTGACTGCTCTCTCCCTGGCTCCATGTTACCCTCTCATACAGTGACTCTCCCTCCCCGGCTCCATGTTACCCTCTCATACACTGACCTCTCTCTCCCCGGCTCCATGTTACCCTCTCATACAGTGACCGCTCTCTCCCCGGCTCCATGTTACCTCTCATACAGTGACTGCTCTCTCCCCGGCTCCATGTTACCCTCTCATACAGTGACCTCTCTCTCCCCAGCTCCATGTTACCTCTCATACAGTGACTGCTCTCTCCCCGGCTCCATGTTACCTCTCATACAGTGACTGCTGTCTCCCCGGCTCCATGTTACCCTCTCATACAGTGACTGCTCTCTCCCTGGCTCCATGTTACCCTCTCATACAGTGACTCTCCCTCCCCGGCTCCATGTTACCCTCTCATACACTGACCTCTCTCTCCCCGGCTCCATGTTACCCTCTCATACAGTGACCGCTCTCTCCCCGGCTCCATGTTACCCTCTCATACAGTGACTGCTCTCTGCCCGGCTCCATGTTACCCTCTCATACAGTGACCTCTCTCTCCCCGGCTCCATGTTACCCTCTCATACAGTGACCTCTCTCTCCCCGGCTCCATGTTACCCTCTCATACAGTGACCGCTCTCTCCCCGGCTCCATGTTACCCTCTCATACAGTGACTGCTCTCTCCCCGGCTCCATGTTACCCTCTCATACAGTGACCGCTCTCTCCCCGGCTCCATGTTACCCTCTCATACAGTGACTGCTCTCTGCCCGGCTCCATGTTACCCTCTCATACAGTGACCTCTCTCTCCCCGGCTCCATGTTACCCTCTCATACAGTGACCTCTCTCTCCCCGGCTCCATGTTACCCTCTCATACAGTGACCGCTCTCTCCCCGGCTCCATGTTACCCTCTCATACAGTGACTCTCTCTCCCCGGCTCCATGTTACCCTCTCATACAGTGACTGCTCTCTCCCCGGCTTCATGTTACCTCTCATACAGTGACTGCTCTCTCCCCGGCTCCATGTTACCCTCTCATACAGGGACTGCTCTCTCCCCGGCACCATGTTACCCTCTCATACAGTGACTCTCTCTCCCCGGCTCCATGTTACCCTCTCATACAGTGACCTCTCTCTCCCCGGCTCCATGTTACCCTCTCATACAGTGACCTCTCTCTCCCCGGCTTCATGTTACTTCTCATACAGTGACCTCTCTCTCCCCGGCTCCATGTTACCTCTCATACAGTGACTGCTGTCTCCCCGGCTCCATGTTACCCTCTCATACAGTGACCTCTCTCTCCCCGGCTTCATGTTACCTCTCATACAGTGACTGCTCTCTCCCCGGCTCCATGTTACCTCTCATACAGTGACTGCTCTCTCCCCGGCTCCATGTTACCCTCTCATATAGTGACCTCTCTCTCCCCGGCTCCATGTTACCTCTCATACAGTGACCTCTCTCTCCCCGGCTCCATGTTACCCTCTCATACAGTGACTGCTCTCTCCCCGGCTCCATGTTACCTCTCATACAGTGACTGCTCTCTGCCCGGCTCCATGTTACCCTCTCATACACTGACCTCTCTCTCCCCGGCTCCATGTTACCCTCTCATACAGTGACCTCTCTCTCCCCGGCTCCATGTTACCCTCTCATACAGTGACTGCTCTCTCCCCGGCTCCATGTTACCCTCTCATACAGTGACCGCTCTCTCCCCGGCTCCATGTTACCCTCTCATACAGTGACTGCTCTCTCCGGCTCCATGTTACCCTCTCATACAGTGACCTCTCTCTCCCCGGCTCCATGTTACCCTCTCATACAGTGACTGCTCTATCCCCTTCTCCATGTTACCTCTCATACAGTGACTGCTCTCTCCGGCTCCATGTTACCCTCTCATACAGTGACCTCTCTCTCCCCGGCTCCATGTTACCTCTCATACAGTGACTGCTCTCTGCCCGGCTCCATGTTACCCTCTCATACAGTGACCGCTCTCTCCCCGGCTCCATGTTACCCTCTCATACAGTGACTGCTCTCTCCGGCTCCATGTTACCCTCTCATACAGTGACCTCTCTCTCCCCGGCTCCATGTTACCCTCTCATACAGTGACTGCTCTATCCCCTTCTCCATGTTACCTCTCATACAGTGACCGCTCTCTGCCCGGCTCCATGTTACCCTCTCATACAGTGACTCTCTCTCCCTGGTTCCATGTTACCCTCTCATACAGTGACTCTCTCTCCCCGGCTCCATGTTACCTCTCATACAGTGACCGCTCTCTCCCCGGCTCCATGTTACCCTCTCATACAGTGACCTCTCTCTCCCCGGCTCCATGTTACCCTCTCATACAGTGACCTCTCTCTCCCCGGCTCCATGTTACCCTCTCATACAGTGACCTCTCTCTCCCCGGCTCCATGTTACCCCCTCATACAGTGACCTCTTTCTCCCCGGCTCCATGTTACCCTCTCATACAGTGACTGCTCTCTCCCCGGCTCCATGTTACCTCTCATACAGTGACCGCTCTCTCCCCGGCTCCATGTTACCCTCTCATACAGTGACCGCTCTCTCCCCGGCTCCATGTTACCTCTCATACAGTGACTGCTCTCTGCCCGGCTCCATGTTACCCTCTCATACAGTGACCGCTCTCTGCCCGGCTCCATGTTACCCTCTCATACAGTGACTCTCTCTCCCCGGCTCGATGTTACCTCTCATACAGTGACCTCTCTCTCCCCGGCTCCATGTTACCCTCTCATACAGTGACTGCTCTTTGCCCGGCTCCATGTTGCCCTCTCATACAGTGACCCCTCTCTCCCCGCCTCCATGTTACCCTCTCATACACTGACCTCTCTCTCCCCGGCTCCATGTTACCCTCTCATACAGTGACCTCTCTCTCCCCGGCTCCATGTTACCCTCTCATACATTGACCGCTCTCTCCCCGCCTCCATGTTACCCTCTCATACACTGACCTCTCTCTCCCCGGCTCCATGTTACCTCTCATACAGTGACTCTCTCTCCCTGGCTCCATGTTACCCTCTCATACAGTGACCGCTCTCTCCCCGGCTCCATGTTACCTCTCATACAGTGACTGCTCTCTGCCCGGTTCCATGTTACCCTCTCATACAGTGACCGCTCTCTGCCCGGCTCCATGTTACCCTCTCATACAGTGACCTCTCTCTCCCCGGCTCCATGTTACCCTCTCATACAGTGACCTCTCTCTCCCCGGCTCCATGTTACCCTCTCATACAGTGACCTCTCTCCCCGGCTCCATGTTACCCAATCATACAGTGACCTCTCTCCCCGGCTCCATGTTACCCTCTCATACAGTGACCTCTCTCTCCCCGGCTCCATGTTACCCTCTCATACAGTGACCTCTCTCCCCGGCTCCATGTTACCCTCTCATACAGTGACCTCTCTCCCCGGCTCCATGTTACCCTCTCATACAGTGACTCTCCCCGGCTCCATGTTACCCTCTCATACAGTGACCGCTCTCTCCCCGGCTCCATGTTACCCTCTCATACAGTGACTGCTCTCTCCCCGGCTCCATGTTACCCTCTCATACAGTGACCACTCTCTCCGGCTCCACGTTACCTCTCATACAGTGACTGCTCTCTCCCCGGCTCCATGTTACCCTCTCATACAGTGACCGCTCTCTCCCCGGCTCCATGTTACCCTCTCATACAGTGACTGCTCTCTCCCCGGCTCCATGTTACCCTCTCATACAGTGACCTCTCTCCCCGGCTCCATGTTACCCTCTCATACAGTGACCTCTCTCCCCGGCTCCATGTTACCCTCTCATACAGTGACCTCTCTCCCCGGCTCCATGTTACCTCTCATACAGTGACTGCTCTCTCCCCGGCTCCATGTTACCCTCTCATACAGTGACTGCTCTCTCCCCGGCTCCATGTTACCTCTCATACAGTGACCTCTCTCTCCCCGGCTCCATGTTACCCTCTCATACAGTGACTGCTCTCTCCCCGGCTCCATGTTACCCTCTCATACAGTGACTGCTCTCTCCCCGGCTCCATGTTACCTCTCATACAGTGACTGCTCTCTCTCCCCGGCTCCATGTTACCTCTCATACAGTGACTGCTCTCTCCCCGGCTCCATGTTACCTCTCATACAGTGACTGCTCTCTCCCCGGCTCCATGTTACCTCTCATACAGTGACTGCTCTCTCCCCGGCTCCATGTTACCTCTCATACAGTGACTGCTCTCTCCCCGGCTCCATGTTACCCTCTCATACAGTGACTGCTCTCTCCCCGGCTCCATGTTACCTCTCATACAGTGACCTCTCTCTCCCCGGCTCCATGTTACCCTCTCATACAGTGACTGCTCTCTCCCCGGCTCCATGTTACCCTCTCATACAGTGACTGCTCTCTCCCCGGCTCCATGTTACCTCTCATACAGTGACTGCTCTCTCTCCCCGGCTCCATGTTACCTCTCATACAGTGACTGCTCTCTCCCCGGCTCCATGTTACCCTCTCATACAGTGACTGCTCTCTCCCCGGCTCCATGTTACCCTCTCATACAGTGACTGCTCTCTCCCCGGCTCCATGTTACCCTCTCATACAGTGACCTCTCTCTCCCCGGCTCCATGTTACCTCTCATACAGTGACTCTCCCCGGCTCCATGTTACCCTCTCATACAGTGACTGCTCTCTCCCCGGCTCCATGTTACCTCTCATACAGTGACTGCTCTCTCCCCGGCTCCATGTTACCTCTCATACAGTGACTGCTCTCTGCCCGGCTCCATGTTACCTCTCATACAGTGACTGCTCTCTCCCCGCCTCCATGTTACCCTCTCATACATTGACCTCTCTCTACCCGGCTCCATGTTACCCTCTCATACATTGACCGCTCTCTCCCCGCCTCCATGTTACCCTCTCATACACTGACCTCTCTCTCCCCGGCTCCATGTTACCTCTCATACAGTGACTCTCTCTCCCTGGCTCCATGTTACCCTCTCATACAGTGACCGCTCTCTCCCCGGCTCCATGTTACCTCTCATACAGTGACTGCTCTCTGCCCGGTTCCATGTTACCCTCTCATACAGTGACCGCTCTCTGCCCGGCTCCATGTTACCCTCTCATACAGTGACCTCTCTCTCCCCGGCTCCATGTTACCCTCTCATACAGTGACCTCTCTCTCCCCGGCTCCATGTTACCCTCTCATACAGTGACCTCTCTCCCCGGCTCCATGTTACCCAATCATACAGTGACCTCTCTCCCCGGCTCCATGTTACCCTCTCATACAGTGACCTCTCTCTCCCCGGCTCCATGTTACCCTCTCATACAGTGACCTCTCTCCCCGGCTCCATGTTACCCTCTCATACAGTGACCTCTCTCCCCGGCTCCATGTTACCCTCTCATACAGTGACTCTCCCCGGCTCCATGTTACCCTCTCATACAGTGACCGCTCTCTCCCCGGCTCCATGTTACCCTCTCATACAGTGACTGCTCTCTCCCCGGCTCCATGTTACCCTCTCATACAGTGACCACTCTCTCCGGCTCCACGTTACCTCTCATACAGTGACTGCTCTCTCCCCGGCTCCATGTTACCCTCTCATACAGTGACCGCTCTCTCCCCGGCTCCATGTTACCCTCTCATACAGTGACTGCTCTCTCCCCGGCTCCATGTTACCCTCTCATACAGTGACCTCTCTCCCCGGCTCCATGTTACCCTCTCATACAGTGACCTCTCTCCCCGGCTCCATGTTACCCTCTCATACAGTGACCTCTCTCCCCGGCTCCATGTTACCTCTCATACAGTGACTGCTCTCTCCCCGGCTCCATGTTACCCTCTCATACAGTGACTGCTCTCTCCCCGGCTCCATGTTACCTCTCATACAGTGACCTCTCTCTCCCCGGCTCCATGTTACCCTCTCATACAGTGACCTCTCTCTCCCCGGCTCCATGTTACCCTCTCATACATTGACCGCTCTCTCCCCGCCTCCATGTTACCCTCTCATACACTGACCTCTCTCTCCCCGGCTCCATGTTACCTCTCATACAGTGACTCTCTCTCCCTGGCTCCATGTTACCCTCTCATACAGTGACCGCTCTCTCCCCGGCTCCATGTTACCTCTCATACAGTGACTGCTCTCTGCCCGGTTCCATGTTACCCTCTCATACAGTGACCGCTCTCTGCCCGGCTCCATGTTACCCTCTCATACAGTGACCTCTCTCTCCCCGGCTCCATGTTACCCTCTCATACAGTGACCTCTCTCTCCCCGGCTCCATGTTACCCTCTCATACAGTGACCTCTCTCCCCGGCTCCATGTTACCCAATCATACAGTGACCTCTCTCCCCGGCTCCATGTTACCCTCTCATACAGTGACCTCTCTCTCCCCGGCTCCATGTTACCCTCTCATACAGTGACCTCTCTCCCCGGCTCCATGTTACCCTCTCATACAGTGACCTCTCTCCCCGGCTCCATGTTACCCTCTCATACAGTGACTCTCCCCGGCTCCATGTTACCCTCTCATACAGTGACCGCTCTCTCCCCGGCTCCATGTTACCCTCTCATACAGTGACTGCTCTCTCCCCGGCTCCATGTTACCCTCTCATACAGTGACCACTCTCTCCGGCTCCACGTTACCTCTCATACAGTGACTGCTCTCTCCCCGGCTCCATGTTACCCTCTCATACAGTGACCGCTCTCTCCCCGGCTCCATGTTACCCTCTCATACAGTGACTGCTCTCTCCCCGGCTCCATGTTACCCTCTCATACAGTGACCTCTCTCCCCGGCTCCATGTTACCCTCTCATACAGTGACCTCTCTCCCCGGCTCCATGTTACCCTCTCATACAGTGACCTCTCTCCCCGGCTCCATGTTACCTCTCATACAGTGACTGCTCTCTCCCCGGCTCCATGTTACCCTCTCATACAGTGACTGCTCTCTCCCCGGCTCCATGTTACCTCTCATACAGTGACCTCTCTCTCCCCGGCTCCATGTTACCCTCTCATACAGTGACTGCTCTCTCCCCGGCTCCATGTTACCCTCTCATACAGTGACTGCTCTCTCCCCGGCTCCATGTTACCTCTCATACAGTGACTGCTCTCTCTCCCCGGCTCCATGTTACCTCTCATACAGTGACTGCTCTCTCCCCGGCTCCATGTTACCCTCTCATACAGTGACTGCTCTCTCCCCGGCTCCATGTTACCTCTCATACAGTGACTGCTCTCTCCCCGGCTCCATGTTACCTCTCATACAGTGACTGCTCTCTCCCCGGCTCCATGTTACCTCTCATACAGTGACTGCTCTCTCCCCGGCTCCATGTTACCCTCTCATACAGTGACTGCTCTCTCCCCGGCTCCATGTTACCTCTCATACAGTGACCTCTCTCTCCCCGGCTCCATGTTACCCTCTCATACAGTGACTGCTCTCTCCCCGGCTCCATGTTACCCTCTCATACAGTGACTGCTCTCTCCCCGGCTCCATGTTACCTCTCATACAGTGACTGCTCTCTCTCCCGGCTCCATGTTACCTCTCATACAGTGACTGCTCTCTCCCCGGCTCCATGTTACCCTCTCATACAGTGACTGCTCTCTCCCCGGCTCCATGTTACCCTCTCATACAGTGACTGCTCTCTCCCCGGCTCCATGTTACCTCTCATACAGTGACTGCTCTCTCCCCGGCTCCATGTTACCTCTCATACAGTGACTGCTCTCTGCCCGGCTCCATGTTACCTCTCATACAGTGACTGCTCTCTCCCCGCCTCCATGTTACCCTCTCATACATTGACCTCTCTCTCCCCGGCTCCATGTTACCCTCTCATACATTGACCGCTCTCTCCCCGCCTCCATGTTACCCTCTCATACACTGACCTCTCTCTCCCCGGCTCCATGTTACCTCTCATACAGTGACTCTCTCTCCCTGGCTCCATGTTACCCTCTCATACAGTGACCGCTCTCTCCCCGGCTCCATGTTACCTCTCATACAGTGACTGCTCTCTGCCCGGTTCCATGTTACCCTCTCATACAGTGACCGCTCTCTGCCCGGCTCCATGTTACCCTCTCATACAGTGACCTCTCTCTCCCCGGCTCCATGTTACCCTCTCATACAGTGACCTCTCTCTCCCCGGCTCCATGTTACCCTCTCATACAGTGACCTCTCTCCCCGGCTCCATGTTACCCAATCATACAGTGACCTCTCTCCCCGGCTCCATGTTACCCTCTCATACAGTGACCTCTCTCTCCCCGGCTCCATGTTACCCTCTCATACAGTGACCTCTCTCCCCGGCTCCATGTTACCCTCTCATACAGTGACCTCTCTCCCCGGCTCCATGTTACCCTCTCATACAGTGACTCTCCCCGGCTCCATGTTACCCTCTCATACAGTGACCGCTCTCTCCCCGGCTCCATGTTACCCTCTCATACAGTGACTGCTCTCTCCCCGGCTCCATGTTACCCTCTCATACAGTGACCACTCTCTCCGGCTCCACGTTACCTCTCATACAGTGACTGCTCTCTCCCCGGCTCCATGTTACCCTCTCATACAGTGACCGCTCTCTCCCCGGCTCCATGTTACCCTCTCATACAGTGACTGCTCTCTCCCCGGCTCCATGTTACCCTCTCATACAGTGACCTCTCTCCCCGGCTCCATGTTACCCTCTCATACAGTGACCTCTCTCCCCGGCTCCATGTTACCCTCTCATACAGTGACCTCTCTCCCCGGCTCCATGTTACCTCTCATACAGTGACTGCTCTCTCCCCGGCTCCATGTTACCCTCTCATACAGTGACTGCTCTCTCCCCGGCTCCATGTTACCTCTCATACAGTGACCTCTCTCTCCCCGGCTCCATGTTACCCTCTCATACAGTGACCTCTCTCTCCCCGGCTCCATGTTACCCTCTCATACATTGACCGCTCTCTCCCCGCCTCCATGTTACCCTCTCATACACTGACCTCTCTCTCCCCGGCTCCATGTTACCTCTCATACAGTGACTCTCTCTCCCTGGCTCCATGTTACCCTCTCATACAGTGACCGCTCTCTCCCCGGCTCCATGTTACCTCTCATACAGTGACTGCTCTCTGCCCGGTTCCATGTTACCCTCTCATACAGTGACCGCTCTCTGCCCGGCTCCATGTTACCCTCTCATACAGTGACCTCTCTCTCCCCGGCTCCATGTTACCCTCTCATACAGTGACCTCTCTCTCCCCGGCTCCATGTTACCCTCTCATACAGTGACCTCTCTCCCCGGCTCCATGTTACCCAATCATACAGTGACCTCTCTCCCCGGCTCCATGTTACCCTCTCATACAGTGACCTCTCTCTCCCCGGCTCCATGTTACCCTCTCATACAGTGACCTCTCTCCCCGGCTCCATGTTACCCTCTCATACAGTGACCTCTCTCCCCGGCTCCATGTTACCCTCTCATACAGTGACTCTCCCCGGCTCCATGTTACCCTCTCATACAGTGACCGCTCTCTCCCCGGCTCCATGTTACCCTCTCATACAGTGACTGCTCTCTCCCCGGCTCCATGTTACCCTCTCATACAGTGACCACTCTCTCCGGCTCCACGTTACCTCTCATACAGTGACTGCTCTCTCCCCGGCTCCATGTTACCCTCTCATACAGTGACCGCTCTCTCCCCGGCTCCATGTTACCCTCTCATACAGTGACTGCTCTCTCCCCGGCTCCATGTTACCCTCTCATACAGTGACCTCTCTCCCCGGCTCCATGTTACCCTCTCATACAGTGACCTCTCTCCCCGGCTCCATGTTACCCTCTCATACAGTGACCTCTCTCCCCGGCTCCATGTTACCTCTCATACAGTGACTGCTCTCTCCCCGGCTCCATGTTACCCTCTCATACAGTGACTGCTCTCTCCCCGGCTCCATGTTACCTCTCATACAGTGACCTCTCTCTCCCCGGCTCCATGTTACCCTCTCATACAGTGACTGCTCTCTCCCCGGCTCCATGTTACCCTCTCATACAGTGACTGCTCTCTCCCCGGCTCCATGTTACCTCTCATACAGTGACTGCTCTCTCTCCCCGGCTCCATGTTACCTCTCATACAGTGACTGCTCTCTCCCCGGCTCCATGTTACCTCTCATACAGTGACTGCTCTCTCCCCGGCTCCATGTTACCTCTCATACAGTGACTGCTCTCTCCCCGGCTCCATGTTACCTCTCATACAGTGACTGCTCTCTCCCCGGCTCCATGTTACCCTCTCATACAGTGACTGCTCTCTCCCCGGCTCCATGTTACCTCTCATACAGTGACCTCTCTCTCCCCGGCTCCATGTTACCCTCTCATACAGTGACTGCTCTCTCCCCGGCTCCATGTTACCCTCTCATACAGTGACTGCTCTCTCCCCGGCTCCATGTTACCTCTCATACAGTGACTGCTCTCTCTCCCCGGCTCCATGTTACCTCTCATACAGTGACTGCTCTCTCCCCGGCTCCATGTTACCCTCTCATACAGTGACTGCTCTCTCCCCGGCTCCATGTTACCCTCTCATACAGTGACTGCTCTCTCCCCGGCTCCATGTTACCTCTCATACAGTGACTGCTCTCTCCCCGGCTCCATGTTACCTCTCATACAGTGACTGCTCTCTGCCCGGCTCCATGTTACCTCTCATACAGTGACTGCTCTCTCCCCGCCTCCATGTTACCCTCTCATACATTGACCTCTCTCTCCCCGGCTCCATGTTACCCTCTCATACATTGACCGCTCTCTCCCCGCCTCCATGTTACCCTCTCATACACTGACCTCTCTCTCCCCGGCTCCATGTTACCTCTCATACAGTGACTCTCTCTCCCTGGCTCCATGTTACCCTCTCATACAGTGACCGCTCTCTCCCCGGCTCCATGTTACCTCTCATACAGTGACTGCTCTCTGCCCGGTTCCATGTTACCCTCTCATACAGTGACCGCTCTCTGCCCGGCTCCATGTTACCCTCTCATACAGTGACCTCTCTCTCCCCGGCTCCATGTTACCCTCTCATACAGTGACCTCTCTCTCCCCGGCTCCATGTTACCCTCTCATACAGTGACCTCTCTCCCCGGCTCCATGTTACCCAATCATACAGTGACCTCTCTCCCCGGCTCCATGTTACCCTCTCATACAGTGACCTCTCTCTCCCCGGCTCCATGTTACCCTCTCATACAGTGACCTCTCTCCCCGGCTCCATGTTACCCTCTCATACAGTGACCTCTCTCCCCGGCTCCATGTTACCCTCTCATACAGTGACTCTCCCCGGCTCCATGTTACCCTCTCATACAGTGACCGCTCTCTCCCCGGCTCCATGTTACCCTCTCATACAGTGACTGCTCTCTCCCCGGCTCCATGTTACCCTCTCATACAGTGACCACTCTCTCCGGCTCCACGTTACCTCTCATACAGTGACTGCTCTCTCCCCGGCTCCATGTTACCCTCTCATACAGTGACCGCTCTCTCCCCGGCTCCATGTTACCCTCTCATACAGTGACTGCTCTCTCCCCGGCTCCATGTTACCCTCTCATACAGTGACCTCTCTCCCCGGCTCCATGTTACCCTCTCATACAGTGACCTCTCTCCCCGGCTCCATGTTACCCTCTCATACAGTGACCTCTCTCCCCGGCTCCATGTTACCTCTCATACAGTGACTGCTCTCTCCCCGGCTCCATGTTACCCTCTCATACAGTGACTGCTCTCTCCCCGGCTCCATGTTACCTCTCATACAGTGACCTCTCTCTCCCCGGCTCCATGTTACCCTCTCATACAGTGACTGCTCTCTCCCCGGCTCCATGTTACCCTCTCATACAGTGACTGCTCTCTCCCCGGCTCCATGTTAGCTCTCATACAGTGACTGCTCTCTCTCCCCGGCTCCATGTTACCTCTCATACAGTGACTGCTCTCTCCCCGGCTCCATGTTACCTCTCATACAGTGACTGCTCTCTCCCCGGCTCCATGTTACCTCTCATACAGTGACTGCTCTCTCCCCGGCTCCATGTTACCTCTCATACAGTGACTGCTCTCTCCCCGGCTCCATGTTACCCTCTCATACAGTGACTGCTCTCTCCCCGGCTCCATGTTACCTCTCATACAGTGACCTCTCTCTCCCCGGCTCCATGTTACCCTCTCATACAGTGACTGCTCTCTCCCCGGCTCCATGTTACCCTCTCATACAGTGACTGCTCTCTCCCCGGCTCCATGTTACCTCTCATACAGTGACTGCTCTCTCTCCCCGGCTCCATGTTACCTCTCATACAGTGACTGCTCTCTCCCCGGCTCCATGTTACCCTCTCATACAGTGACTGCTCTCTCCCCGGCTCCATGTTACCCTCTCATACAGTGACTGCTCTCTCCCCGGCTCCATGTTACCCTCTCATACAGTGACTGCTCTCTCCCCGGCTCCATGTTACCTCTCATACAGTGACTGCTCTCTCCCCGGCTCCATGTTACCCTCTCATACAGTGACTGCTCTCTCCCCGGCTCCATGTTACCTCTCATACAGTGACTGCTCTCTCCCCGGCTCCATGTTACCCTCTCATACAGTGACTGCTCTCTCCCCGGCTCCATGTTACCTCTCATACAGTGACTGCTCTCTCCCCGGCTCCATGTTACCCTCTCATACAGGGACTCTCTCTCCCCGGCTCCATGTTACCCTCTCATACAGTGACTGCTCTCTCCCCGGCTCCATGTTACCTCTCATACAGTGACTGCTCTCTCCCCGGCTCCATGTTACCCTCTCATACAGTGACCGCTCTCTCCCCGGCTCCATGTTACCTCTCATACAGTGACTGCTCTCTCCCCGGCTCCATGTTACCTCTCATACAGTGACTGCTCTCTCCCCGGCTCCATGTTACCCTCTCATACAGTGACTGCTCTCTCCCCGGCTCCATGTTACCCTCTCATACAGTGACCTCTATCTCCCCGGCTCCATGTTACCCTCTCATACAGTGACCTCTCTCCCCGGCTCCATGTTACCTCTCATACAGTGACTGCTCTCTGCCCGGCTCCATGTTACCTCTCATACAGTGACCTCTCTCTCCCCGGCTCCATGTTACCCTCTCATACAGTGACCGCTCTCTCCCCGGCTCCATGTTACCCTCTCATACAGTGACCTCTCTCCCCGGCTCCATGTTACCTCTCATACAGTGACTGCTCTCTGCCCGGCTCCATGTTACCTCTCATACAGTGACCTCTCTCTCCCCGGCTCCATGTTACCCTCTCATACAGTGACTGCTCTCTCCCCGGCTCCATGTTACCTCTCATACAGTGACTCTCTCTCCCCGGCTCCATGTTACCTCTCATACAGTGACTGCTCTCTCCCCGGCTCCATGTTACCTCTCATACAGTGACTGCTCTCTCCCCGGCTCCATGTTACCTCTCATACAGTGACCTCTCTCTCCCCGGCTCCATGTTACCTCTCATACAGTGACTGCTCTCTCCCCGGCTCCATGTTACCCTCTCATACAGTGACTGCTCTCTCCCCGGCTCCATGTTACCCTCTCATACAGTGACCGCTCTCTCCCCGGCTCCATGTTACCCTATCATACAGTGACTGCTCTCTCCCCGCCTCCATGTTACCCTCTCATACAGTGACTGCTCTCTCCACAGGGGACGCTGTGCGGAGGAGTTGAACAGTTTGATTGTTGTTTGCGACGAACAATCTATAAAAATAAGTTTGAGATGACGTACGTTGGACCCAGCCAGGTGAGACCCCAGTGTCGCTGTGTGTGAGAGAGGGAGACCCCCAGTGTCGCTGTGTGTGTGTGTGTGTGTGAGAGGGAGACCCCCAGTGTCGCTGTGTGTGTGTGAGAGGGAGACCCCCAGTGTCGCTGTGTGTGTGGAGAGGGAGACCCCCCAGTGTCGCTGTGTGTGTGAGAGGGAGACCCCAGTGTCGCTGTGTGTGTGAGAGGGAGACCCCCCAGTGTCGCTGTGTGTGTGTGAGAGGAGACCCCCAGTGTCGCTGTGTGTGTGTGAGAGGGAGACCCCCCAGTGTCGCTGTGTGTGTGTGAGAGGAGACCCCCAGTGTCGCTGTGTGTGTGTGAGGGAGACCCCCAGTGTCGCTGTGTGTGTGAGAGGGAGACCCCCAGTGTCGCTGTGTGTGTGAGAGGGAGACCCCCAGTGTCGCTGTGTGTGTGAGAGGGAGACCCCCAGTGTCGCTGTGTGTGTGAGAGAGGGAGACCCCAGTGTCGCTGTGTGTGTGAGAGAGGGAGACCCCCAGTGTCGCTGTGTGTGTGAGAGAGGGAGACCCCCAGTGTCGCTGTGTGTGAGAGAGGGAGACCCCCAGTGTCGCTGTGTGTGTGAGAGGGAGACCCCCAGTGTCGCTGTGTGTGTGTGAGAGGGAGACCCCCAGTGTCGCTGTGTGTGTGTGAGAGGGAGACCCCCAGTGTCGCTGTGTGTGTGTGAGGGAGACCCCCAGTGTCGCTGTGTGTGTGAGAGGGAGACCCCCAGTGTCGCTGTGTGTGTGAGAGGGAGACCCCCCAGTGTCGCTGTGTGTGTGTGTGAGAGGGAGACCCCCAGTGTCGCTGTGTGTGTGAGAGAGGGAGACCCCCAGTGTCGCTGTGTGTGTGAGAGGGAGACCCCCAGTGTCGCTGTGTGTGTGTCGTGAGAGGGAGACCCCCAGTGTCGCTGTGTGTGTGAGAGAGGGAGACCCCCAGTGTCGCTGTGTGTGTGAGAGGGAGACCCCCAGTGTCGCTGTGTGTGTGAGAGGGAGACCCCCAGTGTCGCTGTGTGTGTGAGAGAGGAGACCCCCAGTGTCGCTGTGTGTGTGAGGGGAGACCCCCAGTGTCGCTGTGTGTGTGAGGGAGACCCCCAGTGTCGCTGTGTGTGTGAGAGGGAGACCCCCCAGTGTCGCTGTGTGTGTGTGTGAGGGAGACCCCCAGTGTCGCTGTGTGTGTGAGAGAGGGAGACCCCCAGTGTCGCTGTGTGTGTGTGTGTGAGGGAGACCCCCAGTGTCGCTGTGTGTGTGTGTGAGGGAGACCCCCAGTGTCGCTGTGTGTGTGAGAGAGGGAGACCCCCAGTGTCGCTGTGTGTGTGAGAGGGAGACCCCCAGTGTCGCTGTGTGTGTGAGAGGGAGACCCCCAGTGTCGCTGTGTGAGGGAGACCCCCAGTGTCGCTGTGTGTGTGAGGGAGACCCCCAGTGTCGCTGTGTGTGTGTGTGTGAGGGAGACCCCCAGTGTCGCTGTGTGTGTGAGAGAGGGAGACCCCCAGTGTCGCTGTGTGTGTGTGAGAGGGAGACCCCCAGTGTCGCTGTGTGTGTGAGAGGGAGACCCCCAGTGTCGCTGTGTGTGTGTGAGAGGGAGACCCCCAGTGTCGCTGTGTGTGTGAGAGGGAGACCCCCAGTGTCGCTGTGTGTGTGAGAGGGAGACCCCCAGTGTCGCTGTGTGTGTGAGAGGGCAGACCCCCAGTGTCGCTGTGTGTGTGAGAGAGGGAGACCCCCAGTGTCGCTGTGTGTGTGAGAGGGAGACCCCCAGTGTCGCTGTGTGTGTGTGAGAGGAGACCCCCAGTGTCGCTGTGTGTGTGAGAGGGAGACCCCCAGTGTCGCTGTGTGTGTGTGAGAGGGAGACCCCCAGTGTCGCTGTGTGTGTGAGAGGGAGACCCCCAGTGTCGCTGTGTGTGTGAGAGGGAGACCCCCAGTGTCGCTGTGTGTGTGTGAGAGGGAGACCCCCAGTGTCGCTGTGTGTGTGAGAGGGAGACCCCCAGTGTCGCTGTGTGTGTGTGAGAGGGAGACCCCCAGTGTCGCTGTGTGTGTGAGAGAGGGAGACCCCCAGTGTCGCTGTGTGTTGTGAGAGGGAGACCCCCAGTGTCGCTGTGTGTGTGAGAGGGAGACCCCCAGTGTCGCTGTGTGTGTGAGAGAGGGAGACCCCCAGTGTCGCTGTGTGTGTGTGAGAGGGAGACCCCCAGTGTCGCTGTGTGTGTGAGAGAGGGAGACCCCCAGTGTCGCTGTGTGTGTGAGAGGGAGACCCCCCAGTGTCGCTGTGTGTGTGTGAGAGGGAGACCCCCAGTGTCGCTGTGTGTGTGTGTGAGAGGGAGACCCCCAGTGTCGCTGTGTGTGTGTGAGAGGGAGACCCCCAGTGTCGCTGTGTGTGTGAGAGGGAGACCCCCAGTGTCGCTGTGTGTGTGAGAGGGAGACCCCCAGTGTCGCTGTGTGTGTGTGAGAGGGAGACCCCCAGTGTCGCTGTGTGTGTGAGAGAGGGAGACCCCCAGTGTCGCTGTGTGTGTGAGAGAGGGAGACCCCCAGTGTCGCTGTGTGTGTGAGAGGGAGACCCCCCAGTGTCGCTGTGTGTGTGAGAGAGGGAGACCCCAGTGTCGCTGTGTGTGTGTGAGAGGGAGACCCCCCAGTGTCGCTGTGTGTGTGAGAGAGGGAGACCCCCAGTGTCGCTGTGTGTGTGAGAGAGGGAGACCCCCAGTGTCGCTGTGTGTGTGAGAGAGGGAGACCCCCAGTGTCGCTGTGTGTGTGTGAGAGGGAGACCCCCAGTGTCGCTGTGTGTGTGAGAGAGGGAGACCCCAGTGTCGCTGTGTGTGTGTGAGAGGGAGACCCCCAGTGTCGCTGTGTGTGTGAGAGAGGGAGACCCCCAGTGTCGCTGTGTGTGTGAGAGAGGGAGACCCCCAGTGTCGCTGTGTGTGTGAGAGGGAGACCCCCAGTGTCGCTGTGTGTGTGAGAGAGGGAGACCCCCAGTGTCGCTGTGTGTGTGTGAGAGGGAGACCCCCAGTGTCGCTGTGTGTGTGAGAGAGGGAGACCCCCAGTGTCGCTGTGTGTGTGAGAGAGGGAGACCCCCAGTGTCGCTGTGTGTGTGAGAGAGGGAGACCCCCAGTGTCGCTGTGTGTGTGAGAGAGGGAGACCCCCAGTGTCGCTGTGTGTGTGGAGAGGGAGACCCCCCAGTGTCGCTGTGTGTGTGAGAGAGGGAGACCCCCAGTGTCGCTGTGTGTGTGAGAGAGGGAGACCCCCAGTGTCGCTGTGTGTGTGAGAGGGAGACCCCCCAGTGTCGCTGTGTGTGTGAGAGAGGGAGACCCCCAGTGTCGCTGTGTGTGTGAGAGGGAGACCCCCAGTGTCCGCTGTGTGTGTGAGAGGGAGACCCCCCAGTGTCGCTGTGTGTGTGAGAGAGGGAGACCCCCAGTGTCGCTGTGTGTGTGAGAGGGAGACCCCCAGTGTCGCTGTGTGTGTGAGAGGGAGACCCCCAGTGTCGCTGTGTGTGTGAGAGGGAGACCCCCAGTGTCGCTGTGTGTGTGAGAGGGAGACCCCCAGTGTCGCTGTGTGTGTGAGAGAGGGAGACCCCCAGTGTCGCTGTGTGTGTGAGAGGGAGACCCCCAGTGTCGCTGTGTGTGTGAGAGAGGGAGACCCCAGTGTCGCTGTGTGTGTGAGAGGGAGACCCCCAGTGTCGCTGTGTGTGTGAGAGAGGGAGACCCCCAGTGTCGCTGTGTGTGTGAGAGAGGAGACCCCCAGTGTCGCTGTGTGTGTGAGAGAGGGAGACCCCCAGTGTCGCTGTGTGTGTGTGAGAGGGAGACCCCCAGTGTCGCTGTGTGTGTGAGAGGGAGACCCCCAGTGTCGCTGTGTGTGTGAGAGAGGGAGACCCCCCCAGTGTCGCTGTGTGTGTGAGAGAGGGAGACCCCCAGTGTCGCTGTGTGTGTGAGAGGGAGACCCCAGTGTCGCTGTGTGTGTGAGAGAGGGAGACCCCCAGTGTCGCTGTGTGTGTGAGAGAGGGAGACCCCCAGTGTCGCTGTGTGTGTGAGAGAGGGAGACCCCCAGTGTCGCTGTGTGTGTGAGAGGGAGACCCCCAGTGTCGCTGTGTGTGTGAGAGAGGGAGACCCCCAGTGTCGCTGTGTGTGTGAGAGAGGGAGACCCCCAGTGTCGCTGTGTGTGTGAGAGGGGAGACCCCCCAGTGTCGCTGTGTGTGTGAGGAGGGAGACCCCCAGTGTCGCTGTGTGTGTGAGAGGGAGACCCCCAGTGTCGCTGTGTGTGTGAGAGGGAGACCCCCAGTGTCGCTGTGTGTGTGAGAGAGGGAGACCCCCAGTGTCGCTGTGTGTGTGAGAGAGGGAGACCCCCAGTGTCGCTGTGGTGTGTGAGAGGGAGACCCCCAGTGTCGCTGTGTGTGTGAGAGGGAGACCCCCCAGTGTCGCTGTGTGTGTGAGAGAGGAGACCCCCAGTGTCGCTGTGTGTGTGTGAGAGGGAGACCCCCAGTGTCGCTGTGTGTGTGAGAGAGGGAGACCCCCAGTGTCGCTGTGTGTGTGAGAGAGGGAGACCCCCAGTGTCGCTGTGTGTGTGTGAGAGGGAGACCCCCAGTGTCGCTGTGTGTGTGAGAGAGGGAGACCCCCAGTGTCGCTGTGTGTGTGAGAGAGGGAGACCCCCAGTGTCGCTGTGTGTGTTGAGAGGGAGACCCCCAGTGTCGCTGTGTGTGTGAGAGAGGGAGACCCCAGTGTCGCTGTGTGTGTGAGAGAGGGAGACCCCCAGTGTCGCTGTGTGTGTGAGAGAGGGAGACCCCCAGTGTCGCTGTGTGTGTGAGAGGGAGACCCCCAGTGTCGCTGTGTGTGTGTGTGAGAGGGAGACCCCCAGTGTCGCTGTGTGTGTGAGAGAGAGGGAGACCCCCAGTGTCGCTGTGTGTGTGAGAGGGAGACCCCCAGTGTCGCTGTGTGTGTGAGAGAGGGAGACCCCCAGTGTCGCTGTGTGTGTGTGAGAGGGAGACCCCCAGTGTCGCTGTGTGTGTGTGAGAGGGAGACCCCCCAGTGTCGCTGTGTGTGTGAGAGAGGGAGACCCCCAGTGTCGCTGTGTGTGTGTGTGAGAGGGAGACCCCCAGTGTCGCTGTGTGTGTGAGAGAGGGAGACCCCCAGTGTCGCTGTGTGTGTGTGAGAGGGAGACCCCCAGTGTCGCTGTGTGTGTGTGAGAGGGAGACCCCCAGTGTCGCTGTGTGTGTGTGAGAGGGAGACCCCCAGTGTCGCTGTGTGTGTGAGAGAGGGAGACCCCCAGTGTCGCTGTGTGTGTGGTGAGAGGGAGACCCCCAGTGTCGCTGTGTGTGTGAGAGGGAGACCCCCAGTGTCGCTGTGTGTGTGAGAGGGAGACCCCCAGTGTCGCTGTGTGTGTGTGAGAGGGAGACCCCCAGTGTCGCTGTGTGTGTGTGAGAGGGAGACCCCCAGTGTCGCTGTGTGTGTGAGAGAGGGAGACCCCCAGTGTCGCTGTGTGTGTGTGAGAGGGAGACCCCCAGTGTCGCTGTGTGTGTGTGAGAGGAGACCCCCAGTGTCGCTGTGTGTGTGAGAGGGAGACCCCCAGTGTCGCTGTGTGTGTGAGAGAGGGAGACCCCCAGTGTCGCTGTTGTGTGTGAGAGGGAGACCCCCAGTGTCGCTGTGTGTGTGTGAGAGGGAGACCCCAGTGTCGCTGTGTGTGTGTGAGAGGGAGACCCCAGTGTCGCTGTGTGTGTGAGAGGGAGACCCCCAGTGTCGCTGTGTGTGTGAGAGAGGGAGACCCCCAGTGTCGCTGTGTGTGTGTGAGAGGGAGACCCCCAGTGTCGCTGTGTGTGTGTGAGAGGGAGACCCCCAGTGTCGCTGTGTGTGTGAGAGGGAGACCCCCAGTGTCGCTGTGTGTGTGAGAGAGGGAGACCCCCAGTGTCGCTGTGTGTGTGAGAGAGGGAGACCCCCAGTGTCGCTGTGTGTGTGAGAGGGAGACCCCCAGTGTCGCTGTGTGTGTGAGAGGGAGACCCCCAGTGTCGCTGTGTGTGTGAGAGAGGAGACCCCCAGTGTCGCTGTGTGTGTGAGAGAGGGAGACCCCCAGTGTCGCTGTGTGTGTGAGAGAGGGAGACCCCCAGTGTCGCTGTGTGTGTGAGAGGGAGACCCCCAGTGTCGCTGTGTGTGTGAGAGAGGGAGACCCCCAGTGTCGCTGTGTGTGTGTGAGAGAGGGAGACCCCCAGTGTCGCTGTGTGTGTGAGAGAGGGAGACCCCCAGTGTCGCTGTGTGTGTGTGAGAGGGAGACCCCCAGTGTCGCTGTGTGTGTGAGAGGGAGACCCCCAGTGTCGCTGTGTGTGTGAGAGAGGGAGACCCCCAGTGTCGCTGTGTGTGTGTGAGAGGGAGACCCCCAGTGTCGCTGTGTGTGTGTGAGAGGGAGACCCCCAGTGTCGCTGTGTGTGTGAGAGGGAGACCCCCAGTGTCGCTGTGTGTGTGAGAGAGGAGACCCCCAGTGTCGCTGTGTGTGTGAGAGGGAGACCCCCAGTGTCGCTGTGTGTGTGAGAGAGGGAGACCCCCAGTGTCGCTGTGTGTGTGGTGAGAGGGAGACCCCCAGTGTCGCTGTGTGTGTGAGAGGGAGACCCCCCAGTGTCGCTGTGTGTGTGAGAGGGAGACCCCCAGTGTCGCTGTGTGTGTGAGAGGGAGACCCCCAGTGTCGCTGTGTGTGTGAGAGGGAGACCCCCAGTGTCGCTGTGTGTGTGAGAGGGAGACCCCCAGTGTCGCTGTGTGTGTGAGAGAGGGAGACCCCCAGTGTCGCTGTGTGTGTGAGAGAGGGAGACCCCCAGTGTCGCTGTGTGTGTGAGAGGGAGACCCCCAGTGTCGCTGTGTGTGTGAGAGGGAGACCCCCAGTGTCGCTGTGTGTGTGTGAGAGGGAGACCCCCAGTGTCGCTGTGTGTGTGTGAGAGGGAGACCCCCAGTGTCGCTGTGTGTGTGAGAGGGAGACCCCCAGTGTCGCTGTGTGTGTGAGAGGGAGACCCCAGTGTCGCTGTGTGTGTGAGAGGGAGACCCCCAGTGTCGCTGTGTGTGTGAGAGGGAGACCCCCAGTGTCGCTGTGTGTGTGTGAGAGGGAGACCCCCAGTGTCGCTGTGTGTGTGTGAGAGGGAGACCCCCAGTGTCGCTGTGTGTGTGAGAGGGAGACCCCCAGTGTCGCTGTGTGTGTGTGAGAGGGAGACCCCCAGTGTCGCTGTGTGTGTGAGAGGGAGACCCCCAGTGTCGCTGTGTGTGTGAGAGGGAGACCCCCAGTGTCGCTGTGTGTGTGAGAGGGAGACCCCCAGTGTCGCTGTGTGTGTGAGAGAGGGGAGACCCCCCAGTGTCGCTGTGTGTGTGAGAGAGGGAGACCCCCAGTGTCGCTGTGTGTGTGAGAGGGAGACCCCCAGTGTCGCTGTGTGTGTGAGAGGGAGACCCCCAGTGTCGCTGTGTGTGTGAGAGGGAGACCCCCCAGTGTCGCTGTGTGTGTGTGAGAGGGAGACCCCCAGTGTCGCTGTGTGTGTGTGTGAGAGGGAGACCCCAGTGTCGCTGTGTGTGTGTGAGGGAGACCCCCAGTGTCGCTGTGTGTGTGAGAGAGGGAGACCCCCAGTGTCGCTGTGTGTGTGAGAGGGAGACCCCCAGTGTCGCTGTGTGTGTGAGAGGGAGACCCCCAGTGTCGCTGTGTGTGTGAGAGGGAGACCCCCAGTGTCGCTGTGTGTGTGAGAGGGAGACCCCCAGTGTCGCTGTGTGTGTGAGAGGGAGACCCCCAGTGTCGCTGTGTGTGTGAGAGAGGGAGACCCCCAGTGTCGCTGTGTGTGTGAGAGGGAGACCCCAGTGTCGCTGTGTGTGTGAGAGGGAGACCCCCAGTGTCGCTGTGTGTGTGAGAGGGAGACCCCCAGTGTCGCTGTGTGTGTGAGAGAGGGAGACCCCCAGTGTCGGTGTGTGTGTGAGAGGGAGACCCCCAGTGTCGCTGTGTGTGTGAGAGGGAGACCCCCAGTGTCGCTGTGTGTGTGTGTGAGAGGGAGACCCCCAGTGTCGCTGTGTGTGTGTGAGAGGGAGACCCCCAGTGTCGCTGTGTGTGTGAGAGGGAGACCCCCAGTGTCGCTGTGTGTGTGAGAGGGAGACCCCCAGTGTCGCTGTGTGTGTGAGAGAGGAGACCCCCAGTGTCGCTGTGTGTGTGTGTGAGAGGGAGACCCCCAGTGTCGGTGTGTGTGTGAGAGGGAGACCCCCAGTGTCGCTGTGTGTGAGAGAGGGAGACCCCCAGTGTCGCTGTGTGTGTGTGTGAGAGGGAGACCCCCAGTGTCGCTGTGTGTGTGAGAGGGAGACCCCCAGTGTCGCTGTGTGTGTGAGAGAGGGAGACCCCCAGTGTCGCTGTGTGTGTGAGAGAGGGAGACCCCCAGTGTCGCTGTGTGTGTGTGAGAGGGAGACCCCCAGTGTCGCTGTGTGTGTGTGAGAGGGAGACCCCCAGTGTCGCTGTGTGTGTGTGAGAGGGAGACCCCCAGTGTCGCTGTGTGTGTGTGAGAGGAGACCCCCAGTGTCGCTGTGTGTGTGTGAGAGGGAGACCCCCAGTGTCGCTGTGTGTGTGTGAGAGGGAGACCCCCCAGTGTCGCTGTGTGTGTGTGTGAGAGGGAGACCCCCAGTGTCGGTGTGTGTGTGAGAGGGAGACCCCCAGTGTCGCTGTGTGTGTGTGTGAGAGGGAGACCCCCAGTGTCGCTGTGTGTGAGAGAGGGAGACCCCCAGTGTCGCTGTGTGTGTGTGTGAGAGGGAGACCCCCAGTGTCGCTGTGTGTGTGTGTGAGAGGGAGACCCCCAGTGTCGCTGTGTGTGAGAGAGGGAGACCCCCAGTGTCGCTGTGTGTGTGTGTGAGAGGGAGACCCCCAGTGTCGCTGTGTGTGTGTGTGAGAGGGAGACCCCCAGTGTCGCTGTGTGTGTGTGTGAGAGGGAGACCCCCAGTGTCGCTGTGTGTGTGTGTGAGAGGAGACCCCCAGTGTCGGTGTGTGTGTGAGAGGGAGACCCCCAGTGTCGCTGTGTGTGTGTGTGAGAGGGAGACCCCCAGTGTCGCTGTGTGTGAGAGAGGGAGACCCCCAGTGTCGCTGTGTGTGTGTGAGAGGGAGACCCCCAGTGTCGCTGTGTGTGTGTGAGAGGGAGACCCCCAGTGTCGCTGTGTGTGTGTGAGAGGGAGACCCCCAGTGTCGCTGTGTGTGTGTGAGGAGGGAGACCCCCAGTGTCGGTGTGTGTGTGAGAGGAGACCCCCAGTGTCGCTGTGTGTGTGTGTGAGAGGGAGACCCCCAGTGTCGCTGTGTGTGTGAGAGGGAGACCCCCAGTGTCGCTGTGTGTGTGTGTGAGAGGGAGACCCCCAGTGTCGCTGTGTGTGTGAGAGGGAGACCCCCAGTGTCGCTGTGTGTGAGAGAGGGAGACCCCCAGTGTCGCTGTGTGTGTGAGAGGGAGACCCCCAGTGTCGCTGTGTGTGTGAGAGGGAGACCCCCAGTGTCGCTGTGTGGTGTGTGTGAGAGGGAGACCCCCAGTGTCGCTGTGTGTGTGTGAGAGGGAGACCCCCAGTGTCGCTGTGTGTGTGTGAGAGGGAGACCCCAGTGTCGCTGTGTGTGTGAGAGGGAGACCCCCCAGTGTCGCTGTGTGTGTGAGAGGGAGACCCCCAGTGTCGCTGTGTGTGTGTGAGAGGGAGACCCCCAGTGTCGCTGTGTGTGTGAGAGGGGAGACCCCCCAGTGTCGCTGTGTGTGTGTGAGAGGGAGACCCCCAGTGTCGCTGTGTGTGTGTGAGAGGGAGACCCCCAGTGTCGCTGTGTGTGTGAGAGGGAGACCCCCAGTGTCGCTGTGTGTGTGTGAGAGGGAGACCCCCAGTGTCGCTGTGTGTGTGAGAGGGAGACCCCCAGTGTCGCTGTGTGTGTGAGAGGGAGACCCCCAGTGTCGCTGTGTGTGTGAGAGGGAGACCCCCAGTGTCGCTGTGTGTGTGTGAGAGGGAGGACCCCCAGTGTCGCTGTGTGTGTGAGAGGGAGACCCCCAGTGTCGCTGTGTGTGTGAGAGAGGGAGACCCCCAGTGTCGCTGTGTGTGTGTGAGAGGGAGACCCCCAGTGTCGCTGTGTGTGTGAGAGGGAGACCCCCAGTGTCGCTGTGTGTGTGTGAGAGGGAGACCCCCAGTGTCGCTGTGTGTGAGAGAGGGAGACCCCCAGTGTCGCTGTGTGTGTGAGAGGGAGACCCCCAGTGTCGCTGTGTGTGTGTGAGAGGGAGACCCCCAGTGTCGCTGTGTGTGTGAGAGAGGGAGACCCCCAGTGTCGCTGTGTGTGTGAGAGGGAGACCCCCAGTGTCGCTGTGTGTGTGAGAGAGGGAGACCCCCAGTGTCGCTGTGTGTGTGAGAGGGAGACCCCCAGTGTCGCTGTGTGTGTGTGAGAGGGAGACCCCCAGTGTCGCTGTGTGTGTGAGAGGGAGACCCCCAGTGTCGCTGTGTGTGTGAGAGGGAGACCCCCAGTGTCGCTGTGTGTGTGAGAGAGAGGGAGACCCCCAGTGTCGCTGTGTGTGTGAGAGGGAGACCCCCAGTGTCGCTGTGTGTGTGAGAGGGAGACCCCAGTGTCGCTGTGTGTGTGAGAGGGAGACCCCCAGTGTCGCTGTGTGTGTGAGAGGGAGACCCCCAGTGTCGCTGTGTGTGTGTGAGAGGGAGACCCCCAGTGTCGCTGTGTGTGTGAGAGGGAGACCCCCAGTGTCGCTGTGTGTGTGGAGAGGGAGACCCCCAGTGTCGCTGTGTGTGTGAGAGGGAGACCCCCAGTGTCGCTGTGTGTGTGAGAGAGGGAGACCCCCAGTGTCGCTGTGTGTGTGAGAGGGAGACCCCCAGTGTCGCTGTGTGTGTGAGAGGGAGACCCCCAGTGTCGCTGTGTGTGTGAGAGGGAGACCCCCAGTGTCGCTGTGTGGTGCTGAGAGGGAGACCCCCAGTGTCGCTGTGTGTGTGAGAGACGAGGGAGACCCCCAGTGTCGCTGTGTGTGTGAGAGGGAGACCCCCCAGTGTCGCTGTGTGTGTGAGAGGGAGACCCCCAGTGTCGCTGTGTGTGTGTGAGAGGGAGACCCCCAGTGTCGCTGTGTGTGTGTGAGAGGGAGACCCCCAGTGTCGCTGTGTGTGTGAGAGAGGGAGACCCCAGTGTCGCTGTGTGTGTGAGAGGGAGACCCCCAGTGTCGCTGTGTGTGTGGAGGAGGGAGACCCCCAGTGTCGCTGTGTGTGTGAGAGGGAGACCCCAGTGTCGCTGTGTGTGTTGAGAGGGAGACCCCCAGTGTCGCTGTGTGTGTGAGAGGGAGACCCCCCAGTGTCGCTGTGTGTGTGTGAGAGGGAGACCCCCAGTGTCGCTGTGTGTGTGAGAGGGAGACCCCAGTGTCGCTGTGTGTGTGTGTGAGAGGGAGACCCCCAGTGTCGCTGTGTGTGTGAGAGGGAGACCCCCAGTGTCGCTGTGTGTGAGAGAGGAGACCCCCAGTGTCGCTGTGTGGTGTGAGAGGGAGACCCCCAGTGTCGCTGTGTGTGTGTGAGAGGGAGACCCCCAGTGTCGCTGTGTG